>NC_049902.1:16598919-16803919 GCF_001411555.2 Juglans regia | reverse complement strand
TGCATAGGCATAAACCCAATTATTCTAAGCAAACAAAATAGGTCCTTGAAATTAATTAAATAAGTTGAAAGTCTTCAAGTGTCCAAAGCCTATAAGTCATGTTGTTGCCCTTTCCATAGCTTATGAAATGAATCAAAGCATAATCTTCATCGTTTAAGCCCTTGAACTTGTATTTGACCCATCTGGTACTTGCAACATATCTTTAAAACTAGGCCCACCTTGGTTCCCATCATTCTCCCTCTCCTCAAAAGGATTCGACCTCGAATCTCCACCTGGATCAAAGGGAAAAATGTTAGTAACATTATCATTGATTTCATATGCATTGTCATTAATTTGTTCAAGAATTTGAGAACATCCATCTAAGCTACTCCTGTTGTCAACAGATAAAGATATTAAATCTAAAGGAGTAAATAGATTAAGTCTATAAACAATTTCAAAAGGAGAATATAAAGTGGTAGTATGCATGGTCCTGTTATATGCAAACTCTATAAATCCATCCATAACCATAAAAATAGAATTTCTACTCCTTTCTTTCCTAGGCAGCCCCAAAACAAAGTCTATAGATATGTCTACACATGACTCACTAGGAATAGGTAAGGGCGTATGCAACCCATGTGGCAAAAGTATAAATTTGGCCTTTCTGCATGTAATGCACCTGCCACAAATACAATTGACATCTCTCTTCATCTTAGACCAACATAAATGTTCATACAAAATGTCTAATATTTTCTTGACACCAGAATGACTACTCCAAATATATGCAAACTCAATGAAGGGCAAATGATAGTCCCACAAACGTTCATGCAACACATCAATGAATGGCAATTGATACTTCCACAAATGTTCATGCAACACGTCATTGAAAGGCAAATGATATTCCCACAAACGTTCATGCAACACAACAAAAGTCTTCCTTACACCATGGTTACCCAACAAACCACCATGTCCATCGCACACAAGCAACTTACATATAAAACTAGTAGGTACATAAAATCTATTCTTTATAAACAAGTACCAATCTAGTTTATAGAACTTACCAAACGATGCTTTCTCACATGTTCCATATACAATAGCAAAGTCATCATCATTAGCATGCAATTCCTTATCATATTCAAGTTTCAACAATTTTGCATCTAAAATGAAGATAAGTACATACCTTCTTGCTAAAGCATCAACCACAAAAGTTTCCATACCTTGTGTGTATTTGAATACATGAGCAAAAGTCTCAATACAATCCTCCCGCTTAGCACGCATTATAGTCAACAACTTACCTTCTCCCTTTAAGTGTGTCAATGACTCATGTTCTTCCAAGAAAGGTCGGTTAGGAATTGTTGCACCTGGCACAAAATCAATGTAGTGCTCTATCTCCCTAATGGGTGGCAATCCACTCAATACACCACTTGAAAACACGACCTCATATCCCTGCAACAAAGAGACAACAATACTAGGCAAACATACGTCAAGTTCGTTAGGATTAAGACTTGCCTTAGCATAAAAAGTCACTTTTCTCTTTGTTTTTCTCTCACTTTCTTCATACTCTCTTTTCTTTCTACTCTCTTTTTCTTTTTCACTCTTTTTTTCCCTTTCACACTCTTTTTTCTTTTCACTCTCTTTTTCTCTGCCTTTCTCCATTTCAGTCTCACTATTTCTTTTCTTCTCAATCTCATCTTCACTATTGCTTTTCAGCTCAATCTCACTTTCACTCTTGCTTGTTTGCTCAATCTCCTTTTCACTTTTTCTTTTTTGATCACTCTCATTTTCACTCTTTCTTTTTTGAGCAACCTCACTTTTCAATTTCAATTGGTCCCCATGGACATGTGTTGGAGTTAAAGGAGCAAGTTTGATTGTTTTTCCATCCTTTTCAAAACTGTACATGTTCCTTAACCCATCATGGATCACCTTCCTATCATACTGCCATGGCTTTCCTAACAAAATATGACTAGCATGCATAGGCACTACATCACAAAGCACCATATCCTGGTATTTTCCAATTGAAAAAGAAACTAGCACTTGCTTATTTACCCTAACCTCCCCACAATCACTCAACCAGTGCAACATGTATGGTCTAGGGTGTTTCAAGGTACGTAAATTCAATTTCTCAACTAAAGTAGTGCTAGCCAAATTAATACAACTCCTCAAATCAATGATCATACTACATACCTTGTTGTTGATGTGGCATCTAGTATAAAAAATATTCTCACTCTTCTGCTCTATATCATCCATCTTAATTTCTGTATTGAGTGCATGCCTGGTAACAAGAGAATCACCATACTCTTCATTCTCATACCCATTTTCAACACTAAACTCGGGACGCCTCCTATCTCTCCTGCCATGAAGATTTCTAATTACCACATCTTGATGATCCATCCTATCCCTCACTTCACCCAACACTAAGTTCAACTTCTCAAACTGTTGTTGCATGACTTGCAACACAAAGGATGTGTTATCTACCATCTCCTTTGGTGATGAGTCACTCCTATGAAACATCATAATGTGCTGCACAAAAAGAATGTTAGTGAAAAACCTCACACACTCCCTTACGTGTTTACACTCAAATAATGACACTCCACTCGTGTGTAACTCTGAATTGGCTTTTTACTCGATAATAATCTCACACTCTCTTGCCTTTTACCTCAAGAGTTTTCCCACTCAAGTTCTTTAAGAACTAGTTGAACTAAATCAAGACAATACAACCTTGTATTATCCCAACTAGTAATTAGATCCAGGAAACAAGAACAAGAGAAACATGAAGGAATAAAAATGACACGAGAATCAATGAAGTTATACGAATGAAAGAGTAACAATAAGACAAGATACCAACTTGAGTGATGTATGCAGCAGCCCCTTTGATCATAAGGTTTAATCAACAAATTTCTTTCTTTCTCTTTGTTGTAACTATGTAGCAACTTTGAATATGCTACCTTCTCTTTTCTTCATCTTCTCTTTTTTTTTTTTTTTCGAATTTTCTTTTCTTTTCTTTTCTTTTCCTTTCCTTTCTTTTCTTTTCTTTTCTTTTCCTTTCTTTTCTTTTCTCTAATTCATCCACAAACAGCAATAGTCAGTTGTGAAAACCAACCAATTGAATTCAAACACACAAGCATGGACAATGAAGTAGAAGAGAATCAATGGAACGACACTCCAAGCAATTGACAAACTTAGAGATGCAGGAAACCCTAGAATTTTGAAACCCTAGGTGATGCAAATTTCAGCCAAACCCAAAACCCTAAGAATTTCGGCAGCCTACTTTTTGTTTCTATTTTTTTTTTTTTGGCAACCCTAGAACAATGAAGCCCTAGAATTAAATTTAAGGATGCTAAAATTAAAAGATAGAATCAGACCTGATTGGAAACCTTGCTCTGAATACCAAATGATATGAACCCGCGGGAAAGGAATCCCTTGAACCCACAATCAATTTGAAAATACCCCAAGAAAGCCAAAATCAAGTCAATGGATGGAGAACCTAGACCCAATGAGAACTCGTTTCAAGAACCTAGATTATATTAAAATCTAGACCCGTTGAAGAACCCGTCTCAAGAACCCAGATTACAAAGGAGGAACGCCACAAAGGTTGTGATTTACCTTTGATAAGTTCAAAAGTTCAATTAAGAACAAGAGGAGTAAAACTCAACTCACAATGAATAAATTCATCAAATTTCATAAACTTCATTATCTGATTAAAATGTGGCCACATAGAGTATTTAAAGCAAATTATAATGAAACCCTAGCCAAAATAAACCCCCATCTTCCAAAAGTGCCCCTGGATGAACAGTGCCACGGCTACAGTACGGAGCTACGGTAACTCGCTACAGTAACCCTAACCCTAGTTCAATAAAATAATAACTTTCCCGATATGCCCTTGCATAGGCATAAACCCAATTATTCTAAGCAAATAAAATAGGTCCTTGAAATTAATTAAATAAGTTGAAAGTCTTCAAGTGTCCAAAGCCTATAAGTCATGTTGTTGCCCTTTCCATAGCTTATGAAATGAATCAAAGCATAATCTTCATCGTTTAAGCCCTTGAACTTGTATTTGGCCCATCTGGTACTTGCAACATATCTTTGAAACTAGGCCCACCTTGGTTCCCATCAACTTTCATGGCTTAGCTAGCTTTTATCGGCGTTTTGTGAAGGACTTCAGCACCATTGCTGCACCATTCACTGAGGTAATTAAAAAGAATGTTGGGTTTTATTGGGGGGCTAATCAAGAGAATGCTTTTGCCACTATTAAAGAAAGATTGTGCTCTGCACCTGTGTTAGCATTACCGGATTTTAACAAAACTTTTGAGATTGAATGTGATGCCTCAGGAATAGGGATTAGAGCCGTTTTGATGCATGATAGGCGGACCATAGCCTTCTTTAGTGAAAAGTTAAGTGGGGCATCCTTGAAGTACCCTATGGAAGCACTACCTATGGCCAAGGGAATTTGTGATTCACACCGATCATGAATCATTGAAGCATCTCAAGGGTCAAGGTAAGTTGAATAAAAGGCATGCTAGATGGATGGAATATATTGAGACCTTTCCCTATGTCATCCGTTACAAGCAAGGTAAGGAGAACATTGTTGCTGATGCTCTATCCCGGAGGAGTAGTTTGGATGGACAAAAGAAGGCGGAGTTGGTGAAGTCACTTCATGAGAGGGTACGGCTTCAAATTGCTCAAAAAAATGAAAGGGTTGCTTCCCAAGCCAATAAAGGACGAAGGCGTGTCATCTTTGAACCAGGAGATTGGGTTTGGGTTCACATGCGCAAAGAAAGATTCCCAGCCCATAGAAGGACTAAGTTGCATCCTCGAGGAGATGGACCTTTCCAAATTCTTGAGAAAATTAATGACAATGCATATGAAGTGGATCTTCCAGGTAAGTATAAAGTTTCTGCAACTTTCAATGTTTTTGATCTTTCTCCTTTTGATGTAGGTGAAGATTCGAGGTTGAATCATTTTGAGGAGAGGGGGAATGATAGGAACCAAGGTGTGCCTACTCTTAAAGATCCTTTGCAAGTTCCAGATAGGCCAATAACAAGATCCAGGACCAAGAAGATTGATGGGGAACCAAGGTGGGCCTAGTCTACAGATATTTTGCAAGTTCCAGATGGGCCAATTACAAGAATTGATGCAATCCACATGGGACGAGTTTAGCAAGAGCCAAACATTCAAGATAAGCTTAAAGGATGAAGATTCAGTTTTGATTCATTTGATAAGCTATGGAACGGGTTACAACATGACTTAAAGGCTTTGGGCACATGAAAGATTTAAACTTGTTTAATTCATTTAAAAATCTTATTTTCTTAGTTTAGAATAATTGAGTTTATTATAGGAAGCACTTAAGGGGGCCTATGCAAGGGTATGTTGAGAAAGTTATTATTTTATTGAACTAGGGTTAGGGGTTACTGTAGCCGAGCACAGTAGCCGCGGTACTGTTCATCCAGGGGCACTTTTCGAACATGGGGGGTTTATTTTGGCTAGGGTTTCATTATGTTTTGCTTCAAATACTCTATGTGGCCACATTTTAATCAGATTATGAAGTTTATGAAATTTGATGAATTTATTCATTGTGAGTTGAGTTTTACTCCTCTTGTTCTTAATTGAACTTTTGAACTTATCAAAGGTAAATCACAACTTTTGTGGCGTTCCTCCTTTGTAATTTGGGTTCTTGAGACGGGTTCTTCAATGGGTCTAGATTTTAATATAATCTAGACCATCCATAGACTTGATTTTGGCTTTCTTGGGAAGTTTTCAATTTGACTGTGGGTTCAAGCGATTTCATTCCCACGGGTTCATATCAAAGATCAAGGAAGCAATGCAAGGATTGGTGCAATCCACTTGGGATGAAGCTAGCAAGAGCCCAACACTCAAGATGGGTCTGAAAGTTACTTTTTAGAAACTAGGGTTTCATCAATTTATTGTAGGGGTCACTGTAGCCGGTACTGTTCATCAAGGGTAATTTTGGGTAAAAGGGGCTTTATTTTGGCTAGGGTTTTGATTTGGTTTGGGTTTAAAAACTCTTTGTAGCCTCATTTGAGGGGTTAGACAATATTGAGTTTTATTTGTGAGTTGAGTTTTCTCCTCTTGTTCTTGATTGAACTCTTGAACTTATCAAAGGTAAATCACAACCTTTGTGGCGTTCCTCCTTTGTAATCTGGGTTCTTGAGACGGGTTCTTCAACGGGTCTAGATTGTAATATAATCTAGGTTCTTGAAACGAGTTCTCATCGGGTCTAGATTCTCCATCTTTGAGTTGATTTTGGTTTTCTTGGGGAGTTTTCAAATTGATTGTGGGTTCAAGAGAATTCATTCCCACGGGTTCATATCATAATGAGTATAAGAATATATTTTCATATAAAAAAACTTTATTGGACATGTGCATTTTAAGCCCAAATGCTATGATTAACCACTACCCAACAGTAATGTAACACTGTCACAAAAATAACAGAAATTCTTTCCACATGTAGAGGACAATATTTATTGTGGGATATGAGTTCAGAATTTGGACAAGTCTATTGAAATGAAAAGAAATTATTTGCATCCTCATACGTTTTGCTCAAGTAATCGGACGAATGATTTACGTTCTGATGTGTGATTAATCGCCTGCTATTTTCGGTGCTCCTAATTTTGAGCTGAAACTTTCTGCGATGCACACACCCAATGTTAGCAATGATAAACAAACGGATTTGTCACAACAATATTTGGACATATTAAATGGGTAAATATATGGTTTAATTTGAGAAAGAGCATATATACCTTAAAGGCATCTGATATGAACCCGCGGGAATGAAATCCCTTGAACCCACAGTCAATTTGAAAACTTCCCAAGAAAGCCAAAATCAAGTCTATGGATGGAGAATCTAGACCCGATGAGAACTCGTTTCAAGAACCTAGATTATATTAAAATCTAGACCCATTGAAGAACCCGTCTCAAGAACCCAAATTACAAAGGAGGAACGCCACAAAGGTTGTGATTTACCTTTGATAAGTTCAAAAGTTCAATTAAGAACAAGAGGAGTAAAACTCAACTCACAATGAATAAATTCATCAAATTTCATAAACTTCTGAAAATGAGGCTAATGTGGCAGGTGGGGCAGCGATGCTGATGGGAACCAAGGTGGGCCTAGTCTACAAATATTTTGCAAGTTCCAGATGGACCAATTACAAGAATTGATGCAATCGACTTGGGACGAGTTTAGCAAGAGCCCAACATTCAAGATAAGCTTAAAGGATGAAGATTCAGTTTTGATTCATTTGATAAGCTATGGAACGGGCTACAACATGACTTAAAGGCTTTGGGCACTTGAAGGCTTTAAACTTGTTTAATTCATTTAAAAATCTTATTTTATTAGTTTAGAATAATTGAGTTTATTATAGGAAGCACTTAAGGGGGCCTATACAAGGGTATGTTGGGAAAGTTATTATTTTATTGAACTAGGGTTCGGGGTTACTGTAGCCGAGCATAGTAGCCGCGGCACTGTTCATCCAGGGGCACTTTTGGAAGATGGGGGGTTTATTTTGGCTAGGGTTTCATTAGGTTTTGCTTTAAATACTATATGTTGCCTCATTCTAATCAGAGCATGAATTTTATGAAATTTGATGAATTTATTCATTGTGAGTTGAGTTTTACTCCTCTTGTTCTTAATTGAACTTTTAAACTTATCAAAGGTAAATCACAACCTTTGTGGCATTCCTCCTTTGTAATCTGGGTTTTTGAGATGGGTTCTTCAACGGGTCTAGATTTTAATATAATCTAGGTTCTTGAAACGAGTTTTCATCGGGTCTAGGTTCTCCATCCATTGACTTGATTTTGGCTTTCTTGGGGTGTTTTCAAATTGATTGTGGGTTCAAGGGATTCCTTTGCCGCGGGTTCATATCACCTATAGAAGAGGGCAACAACATGACTTAAAGGCTTTGGACACTTGAAGGCTGTCAACTTATTTAATTCATTTAAATGACTTATTTTATTAGTTTAGAATAATTGGATTTATTATGGGAAGGACTAAAGGGAGGCCTATGCAAAGGCATGTTGGGAAAGTTATTATTTTATTGAACTAGGATTAGGATTTTACTGTAGCGAGTACTATAGCTGCACTGTAGATGCTGCACTATTCACACAAGGGGCATTTTATTGAGCTAGGGTTAGGGTTTTACTGTAACTAGTACTGTAGCTGCACTGTAGATGCATCACTATTCACACAAGGAGCATTTTTGGAAGATGGGGATTTATTTTGGTTAGGGTTTTAATTAGGTTTTGCTTTAACTCACAATGAAGAATTTTTTCATTGTGAGTTGAGTTTTTACTCTTCTTGTTCTTGATTGAACTTTTAAACTTACCAAAGATAACCTTTGTGACGTTCCTCCTTGTAATTTGGGTTCTTGAGACAGGTTCTTCAACGGGTCTAGATTTTAATATAATCTAGGTTCTTGAAATAAGTTCTCATCAGATGTAGATTCTCCATCCATTGACTTGATTTTGACTTTCTTGGGGAGTTTTCAATTTGATTGTAGGTTCAAGGGATTCCATTCCCACGAGTTCATATCACAGTGGCTCTCCAGGTTGTCAGTAGACTTTTTGGATGAGGTGGTGCTCTGAACAGGGTGGTCGAATCAAGTTTGGCCCTCACACGGTGTTACTATGTTTTTGACTAGGAAGAACAGAGGTTGCAACACTCATGTTCTTCATATAGGTGGTTGTCGTGGAGCTGTGCAGTGGCTAAGCAAGGGGGCACTATGGTTTCCGGTGGGTTGGGCAGTTGCTAGTGTCTTCCATCATGCAGAGGGATCTCGTTCGTGGCAATGGCTGTCGACAAGGGGTCCTCTCACGTTGCAACGACTTGATGCTGATCTAAGCAACAGGGGCGAAGGGGTAGAGGCTACAGGTGGTTGATGAGGCTTTAGTTGTTTTCCTGGACATGGACTGGAGGCTGTGGGGTCTGTGGGAGCTGTTGTTTAGTATAGTTTTATATGTATAGATAATTATATATCTATAAAATAAACTAAATAAACTAATAATAGAATAAAAATAATATAATAAAAGAAGAGCTATAAAATAAAGATTGTGGATTCTATTGATTCTTCATCTCCTCGCTTGACGCTCTCTTCTCTGAAAACCCTATGATGCATGAATGAAGTACGTGCTAGAGGCTGCGCATGATGTGTATAGATACATGTACAGACTTGCATGTTGTGACTAATGGAAAGAGACGTAGTTTTTAAAAACAAACTGCATGTTGGGTCTCCAAGTTTACAGCAAACGGGTGTGAGCCTTGGGGTGATCGGGTAGAACCCAGTTCAAATATTTAGGCCCACATTTTGAGTAGTATATAAATTTAATCAGAAAGGGCTTTTTCCTTGAATTTTGGACCTTGATAACTCTGCAATATTCCAATTTGTCCCACAAATTTCTCGGTCCCGAAAAAATTTCCATCTAATCCAAAATAATTTAATGAATTCAACTAAATTGGTGAGCCCATAAAAATTTGCTATCTGCCAAAACTAAAAATAATAGGACCATAGTCTATTCCAAAAATTTACTCGAAATCTCAAATGGGTTTTTCATATATATAAATCCCAAAATAAAATGGGTGAGGTGCTGGGCCCGGGTGTTACATCCTCCCCCCCTTAAATAAAATTAATCCTCGAAATTTTGCTAGTACCATAAGCATGGCCTAGATATTTATCATTCCCAACCATTCCATGCCTATCCCAATCTTCGATCATATTGTTGTACCTAATATTCCAAAATTCTAACCCTCCAATATTAAGGCCCGATGCCTCCCATATTTCCCTTAGACATACACATTCGTGCACATTGCATTGTTTATCATATACTTTGAAAGGTCTGAATCAAGTCTAAAATATAAACCTCAATCATGCAATTAAAAACCTAATAATAATTTTAAATTCTCCACGAATGTAATAACCTTATACATAGTGAAATAAACTCCCAAACCATCATATTACCAAAAACCACACTTTCGTTGCGCACTCTAACCACTTGTAGTCCTAAACACATTGTCTCTCACTCACGTACATCTAAATAGAACTAAATCCCACATTTAACCAGTCCATACATTTTTTAAAACACCAGAGCTAAATTCACAAATTCTAACAACGTGTTTGTAGCCTCTAAAACATCAATCTCACAAGTCTAAACCTCAAATTTCTAACCAAAATCATTCTCAGAAGTCAATTCGAAATCTAAACTTTAAACATCATCTCTAAAAACTTACAAAATTTTCAAACATTACATCTCAATCATCTCAAATTTTAAAGTTTGCATAATCTCAATCTTGGCTTCCGACTTATGTATCTTTCAAAATCTAACCCTTAAATCTTGTAAGAATCATCTCCTATAGTCCACAAAACAAGTCTACCAAAACTAAAATCTCAAATGTCATAAAGATCGTTTCCTTGAAATATGCAAAATCTAAAACCTCAAGTTTTGTGTGACACATTCCATTGGTCCACAAGTGCTAAAACCTAATATATCATCAAAAATCATATACTGGAGCCCGACAAAATTTTACGACCTTAAATCTAATCAAAATCACTTTTAAAATATACAGCATCTCTAAACCTCAAATTTCCAAAAACTCAATCCATAAAATCTACAAAATCTCAAACTTTAAATTTTCATCAAACTCCTTTTTATATAGTCTACATAATCTCAAACCTTAAATATCCACATCATTATCTCTTAGTCCTCAAATTCCTACACCTCAAATCTGGAGTTACTTTCTAAACCCAGAGATATCCAAAACCTCATAAGTTATAGTTAGCAGAATCTCAAACATAGCTCTGATACCAACTGTAACACCCCAGTCCCGGAGGTCTGAAGAGTTAGCTCTTGTTACCTAAAATCATCTCCAATAACACATTTATAAATAATTCAAAGACTCCATGAAATATTAACTTATTTGTTTAACACGAATATCCATGTTCCTCCATATGGACACAAAAAGAAATACCTCGATAAAATAAATTAAAATCTCCACAAAGACTAAGAGAAATATCCATGATTTAAAATACCAAAGCAACATAAAATAATAACACTACCAAATAAGACTCTCCAATAAATCATTGTACCCTATGACACTTATTCTTTTACGATCACCAAAACTTACTAGTACTGCCTATTCTTGACTTCTAGCTGATGCACCAAAATTAGCTGAAAAATATTGTAGAGATAAGGAGTGAGTTATCAATAACTCAATAAACAAATAACATATACTAGTGTGTAAACATAAGCATTTACATAGTTCAAAATGTAGAACAAATATAATTTTTTCAGAATGCAGAATCAGAACATGATATCAAACATAACATAGTGAAAGTTTAGAAATATTCTTATTTAAAATTCTTTTGGCATAGCATAATTGAAACATCACATTAGAACAGAATCCCATGTTTAACCCCTGTGGTAGGGTTGTGCAAACCCCGGCGGCCAATCGAGCATAAACAGAATGTGAATCTTCCCCTTATTATTCTTGAAGCCCCGAGTGTGCACACAAGAAAGACCACACAGAGAACTACTTTGCTTGCAAAGTGGGTGCACCAGAAACAGACAAGTTGGAACCAACCCGAACAAAGACCATACTTTTACCCCCGTGGTACTGTTA
Source organism: Juglans regia (assembly GCF_001411555.2). Classification (NCBI taxonomy): domain Eukaryota; kingdom Viridiplantae; phylum Streptophyta; class Magnoliopsida; order Fagales; family Juglandaceae; genus Juglans; species Juglans regia. The sequence continues at coordinate 16,792,317 of NC_049902.1, read as the reverse complement.
GAACGGAACAGAAACAGAATATCATATCAGAGTACAGAATATCTTCATAATACAATAGAATCATAATCATAATACTATAGTTTATGTACAAAATTTCATATTCGCTCTCTTTTACACAATTAAAAAAAAATGCCAAAATAGCTCATGTCTACTCTAGTCATGCCAAAACATGACTTAAAAGTTTTGGGCACTTGAAGGATTTCATCTTATTTAATTAATTTAAAGGACTTATTTTATTAGTTTAGAATAATTAAGTTTATTATGGGAAGGACTTAAGGGGGGTCTATTCAAGGGCATATTGGGAAATTTATTATTTTATTGAACTAGGGTTTTAAGAAGTACTATAGCGAACTAGGGTTTCAAAAGTACTGTAGCCGAGTTACTGTAGCATCGTACTGTAGCCGTGGCACTGTTCATCCAGGATATTTTTGGAAGATGGGAATTTAGTTTGGCTAGGGTTTGATTAGGTTTTGCTTTAAATACTCTTTGTTGCCTCATGTTAAAATGTTTATGAAATTTGATGAATTTGTTCATTGTGAGTTGAGTTTATCCCGCGTCTTATTCTTAATTGAACTTTTGAACTTATCAAAGGTAAATCACAACCTTTGTGGCGTTCCTCCTTGTAATCTGGGTTCTTGAGACGGGTACTTAAACGGGTCTAGATTTTAATATAATCTAGATTCTTGAAACGAGTTCTTATCTAGTCTAGGTTCTTTATCCATTGACTTGATTTTGGCTTTCTTAGGGTGTTTTCAAATTGATTGTGGGTTCAAGGGATTTCATTCCCGCAGGTTCATATCATTTGGTATTCAGAGCAAGGTTGACAATCAGGTCTGATTCTATCTTTTAATTCTTGCATCCTTAAATTTAATTCTAGGGTTTCATTGTTCTAGGGTTGGAAAAAAAATTGAAACAAAAAGTAGGCTGCCGAAATTCTTAGGGTTTTTTTATTTGACTGAAATTTGCATCTCATAGGGTTTCAAAATTCTAGGGTTTCTTACATCTATAAGTTTGTCCATTGCTTGGAGTGCCATTTCATTGATTATCTTTTATTTCATTGTCAATTCTTGCGTGCTTGAATTCAATTGCTTGATTTTCACAATTGAGTATTATTGTTTGTGATTGAATTAGAGAAAAAAATTCGAAAAAAAAAAGAAAAAAAAAGGAAAAAAAAAAAGAAAAAAAAAAGAAGAAGAAGATAAGAAAATGTAGCATATTCAAAAGTTGCTGTATAGTTACAACAAAGAGAAGGAATTACATTTGCTGGTTACGTTTTATCATCAAAGTGGCTGAATACATCTTTCTGGTTGATATCTTGGTTTATAATGACTCTTTCTCTTGTGTAAATTCCTTGAGTCTTGTGTCATTTTATTCCTTCCTATTTCTTGGATCTATATTACTGGTTGGAATAATACAAGGTTGTATTGTCTTGATTTTAGTTCAACTAGCTCTTAAAGAACTTGAGTGGGAAAACTATTGAGGTAAAAGGCAAGAGAGTGTGAGACTATTTTCGAGAAAAAACCAATTAAGAGTGAAACACGATGGAGTGCCATTATTCGAGTGTAAGCACGTAAGGGAGTGTGTGAGGTTTTCCACTAACATTCTTTTTGTGCTATACACTACGATATTTCATAGGAGTTACTCATCACCAAATGGGCTGGGAGATAGCTCATCCTTTGTATTGCAAGTCATGCAACAACAGTTTGAGTGGTTGAACTTGGTGTTGGGTGAAGTGAAAGATTGGATGGATAATCAAGAAGCCCTAATTAGAAATCTACAGGGTAAGAGAGATAGGAGGCGACGTGAGTCTAGTGTTGAAAATAGGAGGTATGAGAATGAAGAATATGGTGATTCTCTTGTTGTCAGGCATGCACTCAATACACAAATTAAGATAGATGATACAGAGCCGCAGAGCGATAACGTTTTTTATACTAGATGCCACATAAACAACAATGTATGTAGTATGATCATTGATTTAAGGAGTTGTATTAATTTGGCTAGCACTACTTTAGTTGAGAAATTAAATTTACCTACCTTGAAACACCCTAGACCATACAAGTTGTAGTGGTTGAGTGATTGTGGGGAGATTATGGTAAATAAGCAAGTGTTAGTTTCTTTTTCAATTGAAAAATACCAGGATATGGTGCTTTGTGATGTTGTGCCTATGCATGCTGGCCATATTTTGTTAGGAAAGCTGTGGCAGTATGATAGGAAGGTGATCCACGATGGGTTAAGGGGAACATGTACAGTTTTGAAAAGGATGGAAAAACAATCAAACTTGCTCCTTTAACTCCAACACAGGTCCATGGGGACCAATTGAAACTGAAAAGTGAGGTTGCTCAAAAGAGAGAGTGAAAATGAAAGTGATCAAAAAAGAAAGCGTGAAAGTAAAGTGATCAAAAAAAAAAAGTGAAAGAGATTGAGCTAAAAAGCAATAGTGAAAGTGAGATTGAGCTGAAAAACAAGAGTGAAGGTAAGAGTGAAAGTGAGATTAAGCTGAAAAGTAAGAGTGAATGTGAGATTGAGAAAAAAAGAAATAGTGAGGCTGAAATGGAGGAAGAGAGAAAAAAGAAGAGGGTAAGACTAAGACCTCAAGAAAGTTAGTTCAAAAATAACTGCGAGGTCGAGAGTACAAAAAAAGATGAAGAAAAAGAGAGTGACAGAAAAAAAAAAGAGTGAAAAGAAAAAAGAGTGTGAAAGGAAAAAAGAGAGTGAAAAAGAAAAAGAGAGTGGAAAGAAAAGAGAGTTTGAAGAAAGTGAGAGAAAAACAAAGAGAAAAGTGAGTTTTTATGCTAAGGCAAGTCTTAATCCTAACGAACTTGACGTATGTTTGCCTAGTATTGTTGTCTCTTTGTTGCAGGGATATGAGGTCGTGTTTCCAAGTGGTGTGTTTTGTGGATTGCCACCTATTAGGGAGATAGAGAGCACTACATTGATTTTGTGCCAGATGCGACAATTCCTAACCGGCCTTTCTTTGAAGAACATGAGTCCTTGAAGCACTTGAAGGGACAATGTAAGTTGAATAGAATGCATGCCAAGTGAGTGCAATTCATTAAGACCTTTCCTCATGTATTCAAATACACACAAGGTATGGAAAATTTTGTGGTTGATGCTTTAGCAATAAGGTATGTCCTTGTATTCATTTTAGATGGAAAATTGTTGAGACTTGAATATGATAAGGAATTACATGCTAATGATGTTGACATTGCTAGTGTGTATGGAAAATGTGAGAAAATATCGTTTGATAAGTTCTATAAACTAGATTGGTACTTATTTAGAGAGAATAGATTTTGTGTGCCTACTAGTTTTATGTGTAAGTTGCTTGTGTGTGATAGACATAATGGTTTGTTGGGTAGCCTTGGTGTAAGGAAAACTTTTATTGTGTTGCATGAACTTTTGTGAGAATATCATTTGCTATTTATTGAAGTGTTGCATGAACGTTTGTGGGAAGTATCATTTGTCGTTCATTAACATGTTGCATGAACATTTGTGGGAGTATTGTTTGCCATTCATTGAGTTTGCATATAATTGGAGTGGTCATTTTGGTGTAAGGAAAGCTTTAGGTGTGTTTCATGACATTTGTGGGAGTATCATTTGCCATACATTGATTTGTTACATGAACGTTTGCGGGAGTATCATTTGCATTTCATTGAGTTTGCATATAAATGGAGTGGTCATTTTGGTGTAAGGAAGACTTTATATATGTTTCATGAACATTTGTGGGAGTATTGTTTGCCATTCATTGAGTTTACATATAATTGGAGTGTTCATGCTACTACTCAATTTTCACATTTTGAAATTTTTTATAGACTTAATCTATTTACTCCTTTAGATTTAATGCATTTATCAGCTGATGACAGGAGTAGCTTGGATGGACTATTCCAAATTCTTGAACAAATTAATGATAATCCATATCAAGTGGATCATCCAAGTAAGTATTATGTTTCTGCTATTTTCAATGTTATTAACCATTTTCCCTTTGATCCAGGTGGAGATTCGAGGTTGAATCCTTTTGACGAGAGGGGGAATGATGGGCACCAAGATGGACCTAGTCTTAGAGATCATTTGCAAGTTCCAGATGGTTAAAAGGTAAAGAGCCAAGAATATCAAGGAGGCAATGCAAGGATTGATGCAATCCACTTGGGACGAGTATAGCAAGAGCCCAACATTCAAGATGGGCTTGAAGGATGAAGATGAAGATTTGATTCATTTGATAAGCTATGGAAGAGGGCAACAACATGACTTAATGGCTTTGGGCACTTGAAGGATTTCATCTTGTTTAATTAATTTAAAGGACTTATTTTATTAGTTTAGAATAATTAAGTTTATTATGGGAAGGACTTAAGGGGGGTCTATTCAAGGGCATATTGGGAAATTTATTATTTTGTTGAACTAGGGTTTTAAGAAGTACTATAGCGAACTAGGGTTTCAAAAGTATTGTAGCCGAGTTACTGTAGTGTCGTACTGTAGCCGCCGCACTGTTCATCCAGGGTATTTTTGGAAGATGGGGATTTAGTTTGGCTAGAGTTTAATTAGGTTTTGCTTTAAATACTCTTTGTTGCCTCATGTTAAAATGTTTATGAAATTTGATTAATTTTTTCATTGTGAGTTAAGTTTATCTCTTATTCTTAATTGAACTTTTGAACTTATCAAAGGTAAATCACAACCTTTGTGACGTTCCTCCTTGTAATCTAGGTTCTTGAGACGAGTACTTGAACGGGTTTAGATTTTAATATAATCTAGGTTCTTGAAACGAGTTCATATCGGGTCTAGGTTCTCCATCCATTGACTTGATTTTGACTTTTTTGGGGAGTTTTCAAATTGATTGTGGGTTCAAGAGATTTCATTCTCATAGGTTCATATCACGTAGTCTATTTCAAAAATTTACTGAAAATCTCAATTGGGCTTTTAGTACATATAAACCCCAAAATAAAACGGGTTGGGTGCTGCGCCCGGGTGTTACAAGGAATGTAAGGGAAGTCTGATTTGTAGCCAACAATATTACCATGTTAATGGGCAGAAATGCAGTGTTTTATTACATGAAGCTCTGCATTTTATATCGGCAACAATATTAATAGAAGTGGAAGTTCAATGAGGGGCATATTGGTTGTTTAGTGAAACGGTGCGTGTTGAAGTTGGAATGAATGGGGACAAAAGGCTCAATGGCTGCATTCTTACTCCCGTTATGATGTTGTTTTTACTTTCATTGTATAGTCTTGTATAAAAGGACTGGACATACGATACTGGTCTTTGTTCAGAATTGTTGAGGATTGGTTTTACTTGGAGGTTGAAGGTTCGTTGAAAACCTTTTCGAAGAATTAATGCAAGGAATTCTTATATCATTTTCTTACTTGTTTTTTTATTTTGTGTTTTGTGTTGAGTTCTTGTAAGTCCTTACTGTATTCTTGTGAGGATCTTGAAATAAATCCATTATACAAATTGAGACTATGCTTTCACAAATCATAGCCCTATCAGATTTCAATCCCATATAAACTAGTTTCACACTTTAGCATTAATAGTATCAGATTTCTAGACTATGCTTTTATACAAATAAAATTCACGAGCATTCCCATTAAACACTAGAATCTATTCAGATCAAAGAATATACATCAGCTTGGATTTATACCATTAATCATTAATAGTTCTTCAAGTTGAGAGGGATAGTGTGTCACGACTCCACATCGACTAAGTATGAGATTGATTGATGATTTATAAGCCCCTAGGCACCCTTCCCTTGCAAGCCAGTTTTCAAGGGTGAGTTCTACCTAGTGGGTTTATAACAAATGGTATCAAAAACTCCCCATGTCTAAGGCCATGTTGCTATGGTTGCAATCATGCGGCACAGGGGGTGATGCCGACATGACAGTGTTTATCCAGGGCTAGGAAAGACCTAGAGCATAGTCAGTCGTGTGAGCACCGAGACCGCCGTGCACGTCGACTACGGAGCGTAGTGGTTGTTACGATCCCATATCGGCTAAGTATGTGATTGGTTGGTATTTAGCCCCTAGGAACCCTTCCCTTGCAAGCCAATTTTCAAGGATGAGTTCTACCTAGTGGGTTTATGACAAATGCACCGAGTGGTACTCAAAGAATCATCTGGAAGAATATTGCAAAAAGTTGTTATTTCATTTTGGGAGGAATTGGGACCTCGAATACCCAAGGTGTAGTTCGTTTTCATCTTCCTTTTGTTCATATAGTACAATCTTATTATGGTGATTTGCAGGAATTAAGAGGGTTCCTTACAATTGGTATCTAGCCTACAATTCTAATAGCAGAAAATTACCAGAACCAACAAGCAAAATAAAGAAATGTTAGCCCGCCATGACTAGAGCATTCACGAACTCAAGGAGAAAATGAGGCAAATGAATGATATGATGAGAACCATGATGGTTACTTAGACCCAAATACAGAATCAGTTGGCTCACCATGAGCCACAACCTGTCTCTGATACCATTTATTATGAACCCACTAGGTAGAACTCACCTTTGAAAACTGGCTTACAAGGGAATGGTGCCTAGATGCTTATAAACCATCAACTAATCTCATACTTAGTTGATGTGAAATCGTAACATAGTGACGTTGCAATAGCTACACGGTGGAACGGCTACCTGGTCATGGTGGTTAAGTGTGGTTGCGGCATAAGAGAAAAAATAGAGTGAGAGGGAGAGAAAATACGGGCAGGGCTTCGGTCTTCTGAATGAGTTGGGCTTCGGGCTTGGGCCTAACTTGTAAAAGTTTTGGTCAAGACGAACCTCCTACCTAATCATAGTATTAAGAGGCCCACCAAGATATAAAAATGGATAATAATAGCATTAAAAGAACCCCTAATAAATTAATATAGGCGTAAAAATAATAATATTAAAATGTTGACAAAGAAACCACAGAAAACAGCTAAACAATATTTATAATCGATCAATCTAATTACATAGTATAAGATCCAAGCATACTTATATGTATTTTAACTAATTTACAGTGTAAAAAAGTTTTTTGCTTTATTTAATTTAAAAAAAAAAATTAAGATCACTTTCTGAAAGTTTCTAGAATGTGATCAGGTCTTTTTTTAATCTGATGGTCTAAGATACTTTTTGTTGATTGTGGGTGCTTAATATAATTTTACCTGATTGGAAGAATTTGTAAATGTAGTAATATTTGATTTGGAACACATCTAAGTGTTACTTGGGCTGGACCCATCGGGTTTTTCATAAGGTTTTGAATTTTTTTATTTTTTTTTTATTTTTGAATGGAGCATACTCATCTCATTAAGAAATCGAAGTTACAAATGTGACTTATCGATACAAGAAATTCCAATACACAGAAAATCCAGTTATAAGCCAACTAACTCAACAGATCTGTAGCTTCCCCACATACAAATACAATTGCGGTAGACATTGTCTTAACTTCTAATCAAACTTTCTCGAACCAGAGAAAGCGCTCTGTAAAAACAGAACTTAAAGGTCCTCTCTATCTTCCCAGGGAAGAAGAGTACGGGACACTGCTATGGACATCAAATCCAAAGCCTATTCCTATTTTATTATAACTAAAACTAACAAACTACTATAAAAAAAACTACAATAACAACTACAAGACCACAAGCTCTGATGAGACCTCAGACGACACGCCCACCGCAAGCATTGTCATTTCGAGCTCTGGTGGAGCGAGCACCCAACGTACATACAGACCACAACAGCCCGGCCGTATAACCACCGGCCGTAGCATCGCCCACCACTCTCGAAAGCCTTGCCCCGGATTACGTCCGATCTAAAGGTCCAAACCTCACTCGGGTCAACAAAAGCAACACCAACATAAGAAAACAAGACAAGCTACAAAAAACTGAAACGGACAACAACATAGAAACGAAACAAAAGACAGTATAAAAAAACAAAATGGATGAATAGTACACATTTGGTTGGCAATATTTCGTGCAGGACTGTTCACGTTGGGAGGAAAGCCGATGGTCAGACTTGGAAGACCTGGAGCCAGCGGTTCCACAGCAACCGAGCGTGGTGTCGGTAGAGGGTTCCTCGGTGGCGCGTGAGGGCCACGCGCCAACGCTGTCCGGATTTTCGTCCCGCGCGTGCGATCTACGCGCCACTCCGATGGACGCCGGATTTGGAGGTTTTGAAGATCGGCGGCTGGGCTTCACACCGGTGGGGCGCGTGTAGAGAACTGGTGGCCGGAAAAGCTCGAACGGCGATCCTCCCTTATTTGGCCTAAAAACACAAAGAAAAATAAAAACACTACACAGAAGTTAATAACTAGACAGAGAAGAGGGAGAGGGCAAGGGGGCGAGGAGCCGAAGCTCCCACCCCCTTTCAGCAGATCTTGAGGTTTTGGACAATTAAGGGGTTTTTTATTCGGAGCTAGAGAGAAAATGGAAAAGCTTCTTTGGTTCAATCTTTTACAAAGTGTTTAGACCTTTTGAATTTTTTTATTGGTACTAAAGTTTTAAATTTCAAAGTGATAAATATTGATGTCAAGGACGTTTTTTATTAAATTTGAAAGCTAACGATTTTATTTTATAAGGGGGTGGTGGGTTTGAGTCCATGTTTTCCATTTAAGAAATTGCGCTATATGCCATCATGCTCTTGGTAATTTTGAAAGCTAACGATTGAGATTGAAATCAATACATCTAAAAAAAAATATTATCCTAATAAATCAAAGAGGATGCCGATCACCCCCAAATTTATCAAACTTCAAAAGGAACTTTTTTCTTTGGATTTAGATTCCACTTTCTATAACTTAGTTAGTGGTCTTGGCCATTGGCCACCCATAAAATTATCTGAAAAGACCATTTTTTGGGGAAAAGTATAGTATTTTGGTCACATGACACATGAAAGTGATAAGAAAATTGGGTGGGTATGAAACGAAAGGTCAATAACTCTCGGTCACACTCTTTGGATAAGAAGCAAATCTGTAAACCACAATTCTATTGGACCTTACATCCTAAACTGGGTTCCACATCTATAATTCCAGTACCTTCTCCTTGCAGCCAACCCTTGGAATCCCTCTCTCTTTCTTCTGAACTTTGAGCTTTTCTCAGCCATCCGAGTCCTCTCCATTTACTTTACTCCCTCAAGATCAGGGAAACTAAAGCCAACCAGATCAAACATCAATGGCAGCAACAATGGCCATGCTCAATGCCAAGTGCTTGATTACCAGCTCCAACAAAATGGCTGCCAACCCAACCAAACCAGCCTCCTACACAAAACCCAACACCCTCCTCTCCATTCAAAACCTCCCAAAGGGTCTTACCTCCTCTAAATCTGTTGAAAGTCTCAACTTGTCAACTTCTCTAACAAGTTCTGCCATTGCTGGAGCCATCTTTTCAACCCTAAGCTTTTGTGACACAGCCATGGCTGCCCAACAAATTGCTGACATAGCCGAGGGCGACAACCGTGGGCTAGCACTGTTGCTCCCCATTGTTCCAGCGGTGGCGTGGGTGCTCTTCAACATCCTACAACCAGCGCTTAACCAAATCAACCGCATGCGCAGCAACCAGGGACTGATCGTCGGGCTCGGGTTAGGGCTCGGAGGGTTGGCCGCATCTGGGTTCATGTCAACACCCCATGCATCAGCCGGTGAAATTGCTATGATTGCTGAGGCAGCTCCCTCGAGCGACAGCAGAGGACAGCTTCTTCTGATCGTTGTTGCTCCGGCTATTCTCTGGGTCATCTACAATATTCTTCAACCAGCCTTGAACCAGATCAACAAGATGAGGTCTGATTGATTATTATAATGATTTGTGGGTAGTAAATGGTGCAAATAACTTGTAATTGTCCCTTTTGTTAAATGAACTTTTTTGCTCTTTGTTTCATCTTTTTATTTTTATTTTTTTTAATTAAGCAACTCGATCGCTTTTTATTTGGTTGGTCTCTAGCTACATGCTGTGGTTGCATCTGTCATAACTTTCGTGGTTACTCTGTACGTCTGGTAAGAGTAGTAGATCGATGCAAATGCAATGTACATATAGCCATTAAGCTCTTGTGTTGATGGAAAATTCAAAGATGAAAGGGGTTCTAAACTGCACGTATTTTATGTGTAAATTTCTTGCTCGGAAAAAATAGGGTGAACTTTTTTAAAATTTAAGAACGATGCAAAGGGAATGATTTTTTTTAATAGTTGGTTAATTTATCTTCCTTTTTTTTTTCTCATTTCTTGTTTTATTTTAATTTTGTTTTCTATTTTTTACGTTTTATATGTTGTTTTATTTAATTAATTTATTTGTTCGGCACATTGTCTTTGTTTTATTTTCTACTTTTATTTTTATTTTTACGTTTTTTAAAAAAGAAAGCTTTTTAGTATTTTTTCTCTTTTATTTTCTTTTTATTTTTTAATTATTTTTGTAGTTGCAATTATTTTTTGGTTAGATCTATTAATGGAAACATGACGAATGGGCTAATTGATAAAATTATCAAGCCCATAGAGTATAATGATAAAATTAAAAGTTTAATAAATAAAAAGATAATCATAAAAGATTCAGGGACCGTTTTGCATTTAACACTCCAAAAACTTTGAAATCAAATTCTCATTCAATTCTTTAAATAAAATAAAAGGTACGTTAAGAATTTATTGAAGTAATGTTTGTTGGTTTCTAAATTAACTGGCCAAAGTCCAAGAAAAAAATGGGAAATGTTTTGGCATTTTTATTTTTATTTTTGAAAACAAACATTGCTTCATTCAATATCAATAAGTTGATACAATGAAAATCTTATACACCAAAACACATACAAGCCTTAAATATTACATAGCAGAACATCCCTCCACATCCACTACTAGACAATTTAAAATAAGCGTGCATTTTGAGCCAAGGTATGCTACCTCATTTCCTTGTTGACCAACATGAAGAATATGAAAAGACTAGAAATGAGATAACAAAGTTTGAATCTCTTGAATCATAGGGTAACAAATGAATCTCCCTTAAGGATCAAGTGGGAGATCCCCCATCTGATGAATTATCCGTAAAGCCCTTGAGGCAGCAAGCACCTCAATATCCACCACTATATAAATGCCTTATTCCTTCCTCGACATGGCCATAATCATACTACCATTTTCATCCTACAAGACTACACCCACCCCATATTGATGCAATTGACTAAAAACAACCCCATCAAAGTTCAATTTCCACTTCCCACATGGTGGAGGCTTCCAACACAGTGTAGATAACCGCTTATTGACTTGCTGACATTGACGAACCAACTGATAACTTTCAACATAGGCAAAACAGTTTCCCACAGCATCAAAAACAGAAACTTCACTATGCTAGAAAATTCGTAGATTCCTAAACTTCCATATACCCAAGCAATTATCACAAACCGAGAAAAAATATTGAGATCATGAAGTTGCATCACTGCCCAAACCGAGTATGTAAGTCCAACAGAATCATATCCCTCTCAAAGTATTTGGCTCAGATTTTAGAAATTCTAGGACATTTACATACAACATGGAGAATATCTTTATTAGCCTCATGACAGAAATCACATAATATACCAGAAGCCAGTATCTTGCGATGAGAAAGTTGGCTCTTTGTGGGTAAACTGTCATTACCAGCCATCCATAGAAAATTCTTAACTTTATTTGGTAGTTGTAGATGCCAGCCATTTTTTTCAAAACAATCTATGTGAAATATCATGTAATCTAGTTCTAGCTTCATTCACATATCTTAAATGAAGAATTAAATGATAATCTGATTTTACACTGAACGGGCCATTACATGTACAACATACTAGCTTATCAACATTCCAATGAGTAAATAAAGGGATATTAAGTATGTCTGAAGCCTCAAAATGAAGGAATAAATGATTCACAAACTCTGAATTCCATCTACCAAGCTGAGAAGTATCTATTAATTCATGAACATGTGCATCAGTAGCAAGAACATTGCATCCAGCAATTTCTTTCCTATTTGGTGAGTTTGGCAGCCAATTATCTGACCAAATACAAATCTGGTCCCCTCGTGCAATATGCCACAAACAGCCAAATTGAACCACAAATTTAGATTCACTAATACTATGCCACACATAAGAAGGATTATAGCCCATAATTGACGATAAAAAATCACAATTCAAGAAGTATTTGGCCTTAAAAACAGCATAGAAGAGAGAATTCTGGTGTTGTTGCAGTCGCCAGCCTTGCTTGGCCAAGAGTGCCAAGTTAAACACCTCCAAATCCCGAAATCCTAACCCACCAGAAAATTTTGAACAGCAAATATGCTTCCAACTCACCCTTCTTTCATGATCTTTTGTGTAACGACCCAGCACAATAATTCTAAGGTTGGAATATTGATAATTTTTCTTTGGCCTAAATTATATATTTAATGGGCCATATTGGATAAGCTCATGAGGAATAAATTATTGAGGTTGTTTTGGAGTTTTAATTAGACTTAATAACTAGGTTAAATTTCATTTATTATTTAGTGAACAAGTTAGAGTCCTTTTAAAATTTAAAGATCGACCATTAGAAATTTATTTCAATATAAAATAATCACTAATTGAAGTTCCCTACGGAGTCTCAGTCACTACTAATCCTACATTGAAAAAACTATTAGATCATGTTTTTAAATTCAAACTATCTCATTGAATGATCACAATCGAGTCCAACTTTAACTCGTTGGCACCCTTTCCCAAACCAAATCAAACAAGCCAAGCACTTCTCCATCCTTAAATTCTTATCCTCTGGCTATCCCAAGTACACAAAAATTCCGAATCATAGTCAATGAGTGATTTTGAGTTGAACTCGTTCAACCAATTTCTTCCATCTATATATCTCCTTCCTCTGAGATCTCAAAAGACAACAACAACCAACTCCCTCAGCAAAAACAAGACCCTTACCTCACCAGAAACCGTTATAGAAATTGCCGACTTTGACTTCGGCCACCTAGACCTAGCACTTTGCGCCACTTCCTTTTGTGAGTCTCTATCCCGCTGGAGTCGTCGATTTGAATTCTAGTCGTCGCTCAGTCCTTCTGATATGAACCCGTGGGAATAGAATCCCTTGAACCCACAATCAATTTGAAAATTCACCCAAGAAAGCCAAAATCAAGCCAATAGAAAATTTAGACCCGTTGAGGAACTCGTTTCAAGAACCTAGATTATATGAAAATCTAGATCTATTGAAGAAGCTGTCTCAAGAACCTAAATTATAAGGAAGAACGCCACAAAAGTTGTGATTTACTTTTAATAAGTTCAAAAGTTCATTAAAAAACAAAAGGAGATAAACTCAACTCACAATGAATAAATTCATCAAATTTCATAAACCTGATTAAAATGAGATTACAAAGAGTATTTAAACCAAAACATAATTAAAAAACCCTAGCCAAAATAAAGCCATTTCTTCCAAAAATACTCCTGAATGAATAGTGTCGTGACTACAGTAACTCGACTACAGTAACTTCTTGAAACCTTAGTTCAACAAAATAAAACAAATGTGGGCCAAGCATCCTCAAGTCCAATTATTCTAGGCGAATTCCTATAACTAATCAAGTAAGCACATTTAATGAAATAAATAAGTCCAAGGCCTTCAATCACATAAACATAATAATAGGCCCTAATTTATGTTGCACTCTTACATAACTTGTATCACGTGGATGATCATTGGATCTCCTTGTTTCAAGCCCATCTTGAATATTTGGCTCTTGCTAGACTCGTCCCAAATGGATTGCACCAATCATTGCATTGCTTCCATGTAATTCTTAGCTCTCGATCTTGTGATTGCCCCATCTGAAACTTGCAAAGATTACTTTGGTGTCCATCATTCCCCCTCTCCTCGAAAGGATTTGACCTCAAATCTCCACCTGCATCAAATGGAAAAATATCAGAAACATTGAAAGTAACAGAAATATGATAATTACATGGAAGATCCACTTGATATGAATTTTCATTAATTTTTTCAAGAATTTCAAAAAGTTCATCCAAGTTACTCATGTCATCAACAAGCAAAAGCATCAAAGCTAAAGGAGTCAGTGGATTAAAACCATAAACAACTTCAAAAGAAGAATAAGAAATAGTAGTATACAGTCCTATTATATGCAAACTCTAATAAGAGCAAATGATATTCCCACAAACGTTCATGCAACAAGTCAATGAATGGCAAATGATACTCACACAAACATTCATGAAACACATTTAGTCTTCCTTGCACTAAAATGACCACTCCAATTACATGCAAATTCAATGAATGACAAGCAATATTCCCACCCATAGTCACACAATACGCTTAAAATCTTTTTTACACCATAATGACCCAACAAACCACATCTATGCACTAGCATCTCACGCATAAGACTAGTAGGCTCACAGCGTTTATTCTCGTTAAACAAATACCAATCTAGTCTATAGCACTTACCAAATAATGCCTTCTCACACGCTCTATACACACTAACAAAGACATCATCATTAGCATGCAATTCCTTATCATATTCAAATCTAAAAAGCATTGCATCTAAAATGAAGACAATGACATATCTTCTTACTAAAGCATCAACCACATGTTTCTTTCCTTGTGTGTATTTGATTACAGTAGGAAAGGTATAAATGAATTCCTCCCATTTGGCATGCATTCTATTCAACTTACCTTGTCCCTTCAAGTACTTCAAGGACTCATGTTCCTCAAAGAAAGGTCAGGTAGGAATTGTTGCACCCGGCACAAAGTCAATGTAATGCTCTATCTTAATAGATGACAATCCACTAAACACACTACTAGAAATCATGACCTCATATTCCTGCAACAAATAGACAAAAACACAAGGCAATGGTTTGTCAAGTTCACTAGTAGTAAAATTTACCTTAGCATAAAAACTCACTTTTTTCTTTGTTTTTCTCTCATTTTCTTCACTCTTTTTTCTTTTCACTCTTTATTATTTTCACTCTCTTTTTTTCTTTCACTATTTTTTTTCTTTTCACTCTCTTTTTTTCTTTCACTATTTTTTTTCTTTTCACTCTCTTTTTTTCTTTCACTCTCCTTTTCATCTACATTTTTTGAACTCTAGGCCTCACAAGTGTTTTTCAACTCATTCTCTCTTTTCAATTTCACTTGATCTTCATACACTTGTCTTCGAGTCAATGATACAAGAGTAATGGTCTTATTGTCTTTTACCAAAGTATACCTATTCTTGAATCCATCATGAATCACTTTCTATCACATTGCCACGACATTCCCAACAAAAAATAGCCAACATGCTTAGGCACTACATCACAAAGCATTTCATCCATGTATTTCTCAATTGAAAAAGAAACTAACACTTGTCTATTTACCCTAACCTCCCAACAATCATTCAACCATTGCAACTTGTATGGTGTTTCAAGGTAGGCAAATTCAATTTCTCAATTAAAATAGTGCTAGCAATATTAGTGCAACTTCCCCCATCAATGATCATACTACATACCTTGTTGTTGATGTGGTATCTAGTATGGAAAATGTTCTCTCTCTGCTACTCCATATCATCCACCTTGATTTGTGTATTGAGAGCACGTCTCGCAACAAGAGATTCACCTCTCACGGGGTACTCCACTCCGTCATCATTACTAGTATCAACCAACTTGGGCATCTCCTCACTATCACCCTCACTCTCAGTCATCACCTCTCCATTGTCACACATAATCATCACCCTCATATTTGGACATTGAGATGCGATGTGCCCTAAACCCAAACACTTAAAACATTTAATATCTCTATTTTGTGAAGGTTTGTGATATGAACTAGCGGGAATGAAATCCCTTGAACCCACAATCAATTTGAAAACTCCCCAAAAAAGCCAAAATCAAGTCAATGGATGGAGAATCTAGATCCGATGAGAACTCGTTTGAAGAACCTAGATTATATTAAAATCTAGACCCGTTGAATAACCCGTCTCAAGAACCCAGATTACAAAGGAGGAACGCCACAAAATTTGTGATTTACCTTTGATAAGTTCAAAAGTTCAATATAGAACAAAAGGAGTAAAACTCAACTCACAATGAATAAATTCTTCAAATTTCATAAACTTGTTAAAATGAGGCTACAAAGAGTATTTAAACCAAAACCTAATTAAAACCTGATATGAACCCATGAGAATGAATTCCCTTGAACCCACAATCAATTTGAAAACTCTGCAAGAAAGCCAAAATTAAGTTAAGGATGGAGAATCTAGACCCGATGAGAACTCGTTTCAAGAACCTAGATTATATTAAAATCTAGACCCATTGAAGAACCAGTCTCAAGAACCCAGATTACAAAGGAGGAACGCCACAAATGTTGTGATTTACCTTTGATAAGTTCAAGAGTTCAATCAAGAACAAGAGGAGAAAACTCAACTCACAAATAAAATTCAATATTGTCTAACCCCTCAAATGAGGCTACAAAGAGTTTTTAAACCCAAACCTAATCAAAACTCTAGCCAAAATAAAGCCCCTTTTACCCAAAATTACCCTTGATGAACAGTACCGGCTACAGTACGCGCAGCTACAGTAACCCCTACAATAAATTGATGAAACCCTAGTTCCTAAAAAGTAACTTTCCAAATAAGCCCTTGGCCAAAATATAAGGCCTTCCCAAAAACATAGTTCATAAGAAATAAGACATGTGAGCCAAGCATCTTCAAACCCACTTATTCTAAACTAATAAAATAAATCATTTAACCAAATTGGAAGCCTCCAATAACAATAGGCTGTATCTCTAAGTCATGTCTTCCACAGCTTGAATCAAGCGGATCAAAACTGGTTCTTCTTCTTTCAGACTCATCTTGAGTGTTGGGCTCTTGCTGACTTCATCCAAAGTGGATTGCACCAATCCTTGCATTGCTTCCTTGATCTTCTTGGCCTTACTCCTATGAGACATCGTAATGTGCTCTACAAAAAGAATGTTAGTGGAAAACCTCACACACTCCCTTACATGTTTACACTCGAATAATGGCACTTCACTCGTGTTTCACTCTTAATTGGCTTTTTCTCGATAATAGTCTCACACTCTCTTACCTTTTACCTCAAGAGTTTTCCCACTCAAGTTCTCTAAGAACTAATTGAACTTAATCAAGACAATGATTTATCCCAACTAGTAATTAGGTCCAAGAAAACAAGTACAAGCGAAACACGGAAGGAATAAATACGACACAAGAATCAAGAAAGTTTTACGAATGAAAGAGTAACCTATAAGACAAGATACCAACTTTAATGATGTATGTAGCCCCTTTGATGATAAGGTTAAATCAACAAATTTATTTCTTTCTCTTCTTTGTAACAATGTAGCAACTTTTGAATATGCTACCTTTTCTCTTCCTCTTCTTTTTTTTTTTCGGCTTTTATTTTATTTTATTTCCATTTATTTTATTTTATTTTATTTTCTCTTCTTTTCTCTAATTCAATCACAAACAACAATATTCAATTGTGAAAATCAAGCAATTGAATTCAAGCATACAAGAATTGACAATGAAGTAGAAGAGAATCAATGGAACGGCACTCCAAGCAATTGATAAACTTTAGAGATGCAAGAAATCCTAGAAATTTGAAACCCTAGGTGATGCAAATTTCAGCCAAATCCAAAACCCTAACTGTAAAAGATCAGAATAATGAAAAATGTTTGGAAAGTATTTCTTCGATATTTACTTTCATTATGTACAGACTATTTAAAGGAAAACTTATGCATAACAGATGCCTAGAATTGTGCTTAACAGATGCTGTGAGTCATGCCTATGAGTTACAAATTTCAAATTTAAAAACAACTAAATTTTAGGCTCCAGGATTGACAGCTTCTCCTAATTGTTTGCCTCATTCTTCTGCATGCAAGTGTTGTAGTTAGCATGATCCTCGACACGCCCCCGCAATCTCAAGGGAAGGTCGCAAACATTGAGATTGGATCGAATTGTTGTAAACCGACTAGTAGACAAAAGGCTTGGTAAGTAAGTCTGCAATTTGATCTTTAGTAGACAGAAACTTGACTTGTAGCTTTCCAGTTTTGACAAGATCACGAACAAAGTGAAAGTCTATCTCAATGTGTTTCGTCCGAGCATGAAAAATAGGATTCGCAGAAAGGTAGGTAGCGCCGATATTGTCACACCAAATAATGGGTTGCTGTGTAGTTTGAAGACCAAGTTCTGTTGAGAGTTTTTGCAGCCACTGTAGTTCGGCTGCAGCATTGGCAAGTGCTTTATACTCAGCCTCCGTGCTGCTTCGAGCGACTGTAGCTTGTTGCTTACAACTCCATGAAATTAAGCTTGATCCGAGATAAATGCAGTAGGCACCAACTGATCGACGATCGTCTAGATCTCCTGCCCAGTCACTATCAGCAAATGCCTAAAAATTTAAGGAAGATGAATTTGGCAAGAATAACCCAAATGAGATTGTATTTTTTAAGTAGCGCAAGATGCGCTTTATAGCTTGCCAATGAGAATCTTTGGGATTATGCATAAATTTGCTAACACGATGGACTGCAAATGCTATATCCGGACGAGTGAATGAGAGGTAATGAAGACTTCCTACAATGCTTCTGAAGAGAGTCGGATCAGCACAGTCAAGGCTATCTTGCTGAGACAGTTTAGTGGATGTCGCCATTGGAGTTGTACATGGTTTGGCCTTGTCCATACCAGATCGTATCAAAATATCAGTGACATATTGGCGTTGTGATAGGTACAGTCCATTGTTACAATGTAATGCTTCCACACCAAGGAAAAAATTTAATTGGCCAAGATCCTTGATGGCAAAGTCTGAATGAAGACTTTCAATGACTTCAGTGATAGCTTTAGTAGATGAGCCCGTGATGATGAGATCATCAACATAAATGAGTATGAAGATAATGATGGGCTCCTTACGGTAAATGAACAAGGATACATCCGATTTGCTACCAGTAAAGCCATAAGTTATCAACTTGTCTGTAAGTCGAGAAAACCAAGCACGAGGAGCTTGACGAATACCATATAATGAGCGACGAAGGTGACAGACATGGTGTGGAAATTGAGGATGTTGATATCCAGGGGGCTGAAGCATAAAGACATTCTCCTGCAAATGTCCATGAAGAAACGCATTTTGCACATCAATTTGATGCATTGGCCAGTTATAAAAGACAGCAATGGTGAGTACCATTCGAACTGTTGCTGGTTTAATAACGGGGCTATAAGTTTCGGTAAAATCAAGCCCTTGTTGCTGGTGAAAGCCCTTAGCTACCAGCCTTGCTTTATAGCGTTCAACAGTGCCGTCAGCCCGTCTCTTGATGCGGTAGACCCACTTACAGCCAATAACATTGGTATTGGATGATGGTGGAACTAGAGTCCAAGTCCCATTCCGTAGAAGGGCATCAAATTCAGCATCCATAGCAGTCCTCCACTCACTATTTTTAGAAGCTTCAGTGTAGCAAGTTGGTTCATTGTGAAGAGCTTTAGTTGCAGCAAGGAGAGCACGTGGAAGGGGGTATCGAATTGAACCATCAAGAGGCCTCTTAGGACGGTGAATGCCATTTTTAGATCGAGTAACCATGCTGTGGCAGTTTGTTGAACCAGGAGGTTCTTGTTGAGTAGGTAGTTCAGCTGAACTATCAATGTGCGAATCAGATATGGCTGCCAAAGTAGGAAGTTCACTTCCTGTTCCTACATAATGATGAGCTTGAGACAAAGAAACTGGTGAGTCAATATTAGTAACAGGATGAGATACTTGAACAGGTTCTTCATTTGGACAGATTTGCAGAATTTGAAGAGAGGTGGTAGAAGACATATTTGGTGGAGGAGAAGGTGGTTGTGGGGACTGAAATGGAAAGCTGTTTTCATCAAAAATGACATGGCGAGAAACATAGACCTTTCCTGTTGAAGCATCTAAACACTTGTATCCATGATGGTTTAAACTATAACCGAGAAAAATGCATGTTTTCGATCGAAAATCCAGTTTATGCTTATTAAATGGGCGTAAGTGAGGCCAGCAAGCACAACCAAATGTTTTGAGAAAATGATAATCTGGTTTTTGTTTGTAGACAACCTCATAGGGGGATTTGTTTTGTAAAATCGGTGTGGGAAGCCTATTTATTAAATAAGCAGCAGTAATAAAGGCGTCTTCCCAGAAAATTTGAGGTAGTTTAGAGTGGGATAGAAGAGTTAAACCAACTTCAACTATTTGTCTATGCCTGCGTTCTATGGCACCCATTTGTTGGTGTGTATGTGGGCATGTAATACGATGGTGAATACCAACTTGTTTGAAAAAGTTTGAAATTCTTCGATATTCCCCTCCCCAATCTGATTGAATGGACTTAATTTTAGTGTCAAAGTGTCGCTCAACATAAGCTTTGAATTGTAAAAAAATGTTTTCAACATCTGATTTTAGTTTTATTGGAAAAAGCCATAAGAACTTAGTGCAATCATCAAGAAAACTGACGTAGTAGCGGGCACCAGTAGTAGAGACAGTAGAAGCTGGTCCCCATACATCTAAATAGATTAAATCCAAAGGAAAGTTAGATTTTAAATGACTTGTTATAAAAGGCAAGTTACAACTTTTTGCTGATTGACAATCAGAACACACAGTGTTTTTTGTTTGCTTCAACAGGAATGGAAAACTTAGAAACAGCACGTAGAACTACAGGGGTCGAAGCATGACCCAACCGTTTATGCCATAGACTGAGTGGTAGGCGGACAGCAGTGAAAGCATGATATGGTGCAGGATTTGCGCAAGCAGAGAAAGAGTAGAGACCATTTTTAAGAGGGCCGTGGTGAAGGACGTTCCCCGAGTAATCCTTGATAAGAAAAAAATTCTCGTGAAACTCAAAATAAACATTGTTATCTTTACAGAATTGATGGACAGATAGTAGGTTTTTTTGAATTTCAGGAACAAGAAGAATTTCTTGGAGTAGAAAATATTTAGAAGTAGTGGAGAGAGTAGAAGAACCAGTTTTAGTAATTCTCAAACCTGCACCATTACCAACTTGTATTTGTTCTGTGCCATCATAATCATCATTGCGCAGGGTCAGGTTGGTCATCTCATTTGTGAGATGATGTGTGGCTCCCGTATCTGGATGCCAATCATGAACCGTAGATTGATTGTTGGCTGCAACCATAGCCTGCATTTGTCTATTAGCAGGTGGATCAGTGAAGGAAATATCGAACCTATGATAACACTTCTTGGCAGTGTGTCCTGGTTTGTCACACAATTGACAATGAGTGGTCTCCCGATTAAACTGCCCTTTATTGACATGATAAGAGGTGGAGTTAGGAGAGCCACCACGATAGGTATTACGCCCCCGCCCTCGAAAGCCTCCATGACCTCGAGGTGTATAAGACGTTTGCTGGCGAGTAGATAGATTAGCAGAACCATTGAAAATGAGAGAGGCAGAATTATTTGCAGCAAGCCGAGACTCAGTTGTTAACAATAAGGAATAGAGTTCCTCTAATGTGACATAGTCCTTTCTAGCAGTGACAGTAGTGACCAACGAGTCATAGTCATGACCAAGGCCAGCAAGAAGATATGTGATCACATCATCACATGACAAAGTTTGGCCTGCAATTGCCAATTCATCAGTGATCTTCTTTACACTGAAAAAATAATCAGTGGCTGTTTGAGAACCTTTGCGTATAGTGGAAAGTTGAGATCGAAGATGGACAGCACGAGCTTTTGATTGAGAAGCAAAGGTTTGTGCAAGAGCATGCCAGACATTATAGGAGGTATGCTGAGATGAAATCTGAGCCACAATGGGCTCGGTGAGTGTGGACATAAGAGCACTTAGGATGAGAGCATCTTGACGAATCCACTGAGCATGCGTAGGATTAGGAGAGTAGGAAACAGAGTTATCAGTGGAAGAGGTGGTAGGAAGAGTTGCAGAGGGTTTGGGAATGGTTCCATCAACGGGAACCAAATAAATCAAGGCCAAGAAGATAAGGGACTATTTGAGCTTTCCATGTAGTGTAGTTATCTTTGGTTAATTTGTGGATATTGATAGCAGGCGGGGTAATAAAAGTGGGAAGAGTAGGAGAAGAGGAAGAAGCCATCGTAGATGTTAGTCGACTGGTTTAGTCTGATACCATATAAAGATCAGAATAATGAAAAATGTTTGGAAAGTATTTCTTCGATATTTACTTTCATTATGTACAGACTATTTAAAGGAAAACTTATGCATAACAGATGCCTAGAATTGTGCTTAACAGATGCTGATGGGAACCATGATGGGCCTAGTCTTAAAGATCACGGAGACAATGCAAGGATTGATGCAATCCACTTGGGACGAGTTTAGCAAGAGCCCAACATTCAAGATGAGGCTTGAAGGATGAAGATCTAATTTTAATTCATTTGATCAGCTATGGAAGATGGCAACAACAAGACTTAAAGGCTTTGGACTCTTGAAGGGTTACAACTTATTTAATTCATTTAAAAAACTTATTTTATTAGTTTAGAATAATTGAGTTTATTATGGGAAGTACTTAAGGGGGCCTATGCAAGGGTATGTTGGGAAAGTTATTATTTTATTGAACTAGGGTTAGGGTTACTGTAGCCGAGTTACTGTAGCACCGTACTGTAGCCGCGGCACTGTTCACTCAGGGGTATTTTTGGAAGATGGGGTTTTATTTTATCTAGGGTTTTAATTAGGTTTTGCTTTAAATACTCTATGTAGCCTCATTCTAATCAGTTTATGAAGTTTATGAAATTTGATGAATTTATTCATTGTGAGTTGAGTTTTACTCCTCTTGTTCTTAATTGAACTTTTGAACTTATCAAAGGTAAATCACAACCTTTGTGGCGTTCCTCCTTTGTAATCTGGGTTCTTGAGACGGGTTCTTCAACGGGTCTAGATTTTAATATAATCTAGGTTCTTGAAACAAGTTCTCATCGGGTCTAGATTCTCCATCCATAGACTTGATTTTGGCTTTCTTGGGAAGTTTTCAAATTGACTGTGGTTTCAAGGGATTCCTTTCCCGCGGGTTCATATCATTTGGTATTCAGAGCAAGGTTTCCAATCAGGTCTGATTCTATCTTTTAATTCTAGCATCCTCAAATTTAATTCTAGGACTTCATTGTTCTAGGCTTGCCAAAAAAATAGAAACAAAAAGTAGGCTGCCGAAATTCTTAGGATTTTGGGTTTGGCTGAAATTTGCATCACCTAGGGTTTCAATATTCTAGGGTTTCCTATATCTCTAAGTCTGTCAATTGCTTGGAGTGTCGTTCCATTGATTCTCTTCTACTTCATTGTCCATGCTTGTGTGTTTGAATTCAATTGGTTGGTTTTCACAACTGACTATTGCTGTTTGTGGATGAATTAGAGAAAAGAAAAGAAAGGAAAAGAAAAGAAAAGAAAAGAAAGGAAAGGAAAAGAAAAGAAAAGAAAATTCGAAAAAAAAAGAAAAGAAAATTCGAAAAAAAAAAAACGAAAAAAAAAAAGAAGGGGATGAAGAAAAGAGAAGGTAGCATATTCAAAGTTGCTACATAGTTACAACAAAGAGAAAGAAAGAAATTTGTTGATTAAACCTTATGATCAAAGGGGCTGCTGCATACATCACTCAAGTTGGTATATTGTCTTATTGTTAGTCTTTCATTCGTATAACTTCATTGATTCTCGTGTCATTTTTATTCCTTCATGTTTCTCTTGTTCTTGTTTCCTGGATCTAATTACTAGTTGGGATAATACAAGGTTGTATTGTCTTGATTTAGTTCAACTAGTTCTTAATGAACTTGAGTGGGAAAACTCTTGAGGTAAAAGGCAAGAGAGTGTGAGATTATTATCGAGTAAAAAGCCAATTCAGAGTTACACACGAGTGGAGTGTCATTATTTGAGTGTAAACACGTAAGGGAGTGTGTGAGGTTTTTCACTAACATTCTTTTTGTGCAGCACATTATGATGTCTCATAGGAGTGACTCATCACCAAAGGAGATGGTAGATAACACATCCTTTGTGTTGCAAGTCATGCAACAACAGTTTGAGAAGTTGAACTTAGTGTTGGGTGAAGTGAGGGATAGGATGGATCATCAAGATGTGGTAATTAGAAATCTTCATGGCAGGAGAGATAGGAGGCGTCCCGAGTTTAGTGTTGAAAATGGGTATGAGAATGAAGAGTATGGTGATTCTCTTGTTACTAGGCATGCACTCAATACAAAAATTAAGATGGATGATATAGAGCAGAAGAGTGAGAATATTTTTCATACTAGATGCCACATCAACAACAAGGTATGTAGTATGATCATTGATTTGAGGAGTTGTATTAATTTAGCTAGCACTACTTTAGTTGAGAAATTAAATTTACGTACCTTGAAACACCCTAAACCATACATGTTGCACTGGTTGAGTGATTGTGGGGAGGTTAGGGTAAATAAGCAAGTGCTAGTTTCTTTTTCAATTGGGAAATACCAGGATATGGTGCTTTGTGATGTAGTGCCTATGCATGCTAGTCATATTTTGTTGGGGAAGCCATGGCAGTATGATAGGAACGTGATCCATGATGGGTTAAGGAACATGTACAGTTTTGAAAAAGATAGAAAAACAATCAAACTTGCTCCTTTAACTCCAACACAGGTCCATGGGGATCAATTGAAGCTGAAATGTGAGGTTGCTCAAAACAGAAAGAGTGAAAATGAGAGTGATAAAAAAAGAAAGAGTAAAAGTGAGAGTGATCAAAAAAGAAAAAGTGAAAAGGAGATTGAGCAAACAAGGAAGAGTGAAAGTGAGAATGAGCTGAAAAGCAAGAGTGAAGGTGAGAGTGAAAGTGAAAGTGAGATTGAGCTGAAAAGCAAGAGTGAATGTGAGATTGAGAAGAAAAGAAATAGTGAGACCGAAATGGAGAAAGAGAGAAAAATGAGAGAGAAAAAAGAAGAGGGTGAGACTAAGACCTCAAGCAAAAGAGAGAATGAGTTGAAAAATAATTATGAGGTCGAGAGTACAAAAAAAGATGAAGAAAAGGAGAGTGACAGAAAAAAAGAGAGTGAAAATAAAAAAGAGTGTGAAAGGGAAAAAGAGAGTGAAAAAGAAAAAGAGAGTGGAAAGAAAAGAGAGTGTGAAGAAAGTGAGAGAAAAACAAAGAGAAAAGCGAGTTTTTATGCTAAGGCGAGTCTTAATCCTAACGTACTTGACGTATGTTTGCCTAGTATTGTTGTCTCTTTGTTGCAGGGATATGAGGTCGTGTTTCCAAGTGGTGTATTTAGTGGATTGCCACCTAATAGGGAGATAGAGCACTACATTGATTTTGTGCCAAGTGCGACAATTCCTAACCGACCTTTCTTGGAAAAACATGAGTCATTGACACATTTAAAGGGACAAGGTAAGTTGTTGACTAGAATGCATGCTAAGCGGGAGGATTGTGTTCAGACTTTTCCTCATGTATTCAAATACACACAAGGTATGAAAAATTTTGTGGTTGATACTTTAGCAAGAAGGTATGTGGCGCCCCCGACCCCCATGTAAGGAAAACACGGGAATCGAGACGCCGGGATGATGACAACACGGTCACACATCCCAACGAAAGTGCCAAGTGTGTGTACATGCAACGGTGTACAACAACAACGCAGCGGATTAGTCAACTAAGTACCAGAATTAAAATACAAGTAAACATCAGTAAAGTTTTAAAAGTAGTTATACAGTCATCCAAAATAAAGTTAACACATATCCTAAAAATACAGAGGGTAAAATAAGATAACAATAAACAGTGATCCCAGATCACTCCTCGGGCGGAGCCGTCTCCTCAGGCTCACCCTCCTCCTCATCTGCATCAAAATCTGCGTTACCACAGAATGGTACCGCAGGTAAGTATAACCCAAAAATAATCTCAGGAATAGAATGCATTTAATACAACTAACATGCATGCATATGAAGAAATATGCATTTTCCTCAAAATATCATTTTCCCCGAAAATGATAATTTTCCAACACACGCCAAAAATCCCATTTGGCCCAAAAATAATCCGTAAAACATTTTCCCAGAAAATGATTTACACAAAATCCAACTCACACTATTTTCCCAGAAAATAGTCCATTTAATCCGTCAATACCCTATGCACCATGGCCTCCCCTAGGGACCATCCGCACGTCCTGGCTTCTGATGCTTCCGCGCCCAGCGCGTATGGCGAGACTGCGATGCCCAGTTCCGCGCCCAGCGCGTACATGGCCAGACATCCTCTAGTCCCCGCCAGCAGAAGGACCACGGAGTCGGCACGAATCTCTCGTCCGATCCCATTGTCGCCCAGCGACAATCCAGGGGACGTTACTCAGTTTATTCCGCTCCCGAGTAACCAGAGGAGCTCCACCGAGATAATGCCCCATCTCGGCTTGGGGTCGTGATACGCACGCACCCAAATTCCATTCTCACATGAAAACCCAGTTTTCATAAACACATGAACATGAATGCAATACACGAAAACCCAGTTTTCCTTTACAAACATGATCATGCATGAAATAATGATATGCACATGTACCAACACAAATCCACATTCCTCAATAACCAATAACCAATCCAATCAAACCAACCCAAACAACTCCAATCATAAATCCATCCGACCCCCGTACTCCTCGGACTCAGTCCGGCATGCCAAAAAATACAGTGAAATGCGTTAGTGCAAAAATACATAAAATTCATGAGGATACTTTGGAGAAATACTTACAGCGCTATAAGATAATTTCCGGAGGATCACGAAGCTGAAAAAGGCGACGTCTAAGCAACACCACAGTGTAAAATACACTGTGGCCGTGGGTCACAAATACCCACTTTTCAACGAAGACAAACAAAGACCCCAAAATGATAGAGTAGGGCCTAGAGAGGTCGGTGAAGCCAATGGTGGTGGTGGTTTGCCGTGGATGACGGCGCAAATGGTGGTTTAAGGCCAAAAACGCCGAAATCGGAGATGGACTTGGTGGGGCTTCACCGGTAACGGATCGGAGCCGGGGTTGGGTCGAAAGGGTTGCCAAGAGGTCAGGAATGAAGTGGTAGGAAGATGGTGGCCAATGGTGGTGCGACGGCGGCGCAGGAGCGAAATGACGCCGCGGCTTCAATGGGTTCGTGGCGGCTAACGGCGGCACAAATGGAGCTGGAAATGGAGGGGTGGCGTCGCCGGTGGCTGGGGAAGCGGTGGAGCCGGGCGGTGTCGACCACCGCCGGCGCACGGCGGCGGGCTGGGGAAGAGACCAACGCACGGCGAGAGAGAGAAAGAGAAAAAGCTCGCGCGCGGGAGATGGCCAGGAGAGAAGAAAAAGAAAAGAAAAAAGAAAAGAAGAAAGGGAAAAGAAAAGGAAAAGAAAAATAGAGGGAAAAGAAATGAGGTCCAATCCTCATAACTTGGGTAACAAAAATGATCCAACGGAAACGATTTCAAAACCACAAGTTAAATAAAATAATTTAAACGTAATGGTAAAGTCAAATTGAAATAATTAAATCCCACAGTAATTAATTAAATATGAAAAGCAGTTTAAATGCACAACAATAAATAAATAATAAGAAAGCACATAAAATATTAATTTTTCCCAATTAAAAATCCTAAAAATAATCCAATTAAAATCCAATAATTTTAAAACAAGAGAATAATTTTTGAATAAATAAAAATAATCCTTCAGTAAAAATACACTAAAATACGGGGTGTTACATCCTCCCCCCCTTAAAAAAAAATTTCGTCCTCGAAATTAGCAAGGTCAAACATTAAACTAAGACAGGAACAAGATTCAACCGAGAGCATACTTAGAACATACCGTCAAAATCAAACAAACAAGTAAGGATAATGCTCTCACATGTCGGCTTCTCTTTCCCAAGAGAAATCTTGAGCCAACGGATCACCCCGTGACACTTTCACCATAGGTATTGTCTAGGACCTTAATCTTTGCTCTTTCCAATCTATAATCTGCGTCGGGGCAACTTCATAAGTAAGGTTAGGCTGAAGTTGAATGCGTTCAGGGTCAACAAAACGTGGTTCTTGCTGTCCAAAACTCTTCTTCAACGAAGACACATGAAACACAACATGAACATCCCCAAAATAATCCGGCAAGGCAACTCTATAAGCAACAAGCCCAACTTTCTCTACGATCTGAAAAGGGCCAACATATCTTGGACTAATCTTTCCTTTCTTACCAAAGCGCTTAACGCCTTTCATAGGAGAGACTTTAAGATAAACCCAATCACCTTCTTCAAAGGATAAGTCTCTTCTTCTTGTATCTGCGTAACTCTTCTGGCGACTTTGCGCTTCTGCCATTTTAGTCCTTATAAACTGAACTTGGTCCTTCATTTCTTGAATTATCTCAGGCCCAATTACTTTACTCTCGCCGACTTCATCCCAACACAAAGGCGATCTACACTTCCTTCCATACAAAGCTTCATATGGGGCCATCTGAATGGAAGAATGAAAACTGTTATTATAAGAGAATTCAATAAGCGGTAGATGATTCTCCCAACTTTCTTGAAATTCCATGACACAAGACCGCAACATATCCTCCAGAGTCTGAATAGTACGCTCTGTTTGACCGTCCGTTTGAGGGTGATATGCAGTACTAAACTTCAACTTAGTGCCTAAAGCTGCCTGCAAACTCTTCCAAAAATGGGACATAAACTGCAGGTCCCGATCCGACACAATGCTCTTGGGTACTCCATGCAAACGCACTATCTCCAAGACATACAACCGAGTCAACTTACCCAAAGAGTCAGTATTATTAATAGGCAGAAATTGACACTCTTGGTCAACCGATCAACAATCACCCAAATTGAATTCTTTCCACTACGGTTCCTCGGCAAACCCACTACAACATCCACAGAAATATCATCCCACTTCCACTTTGGAATAGGGAGAGGTTGAAGTCTACCAGCAGGTCTTTGATGCTCAGCCTTCACTCGACGACACGTGTCACATTTCTCAATAAACAAAGCGATGTCCAACTTCATTCCTTCCCACCAGAAATTCCTCTTTAAATCTCGATACATCTTCGTGCTTCCTGGATGAACTGAATAAGGAGTCGCATGGGCTTCTGCCAAAATCCGCTCTTTAAATTCAGAATCTCGGGAATCACTCTACGATCCCGAAACCGAAGAATACCATCCTTATCCAAGCTGTAATTCAAGGGTCCTCTAGACTTCCTGACTCTTTTCCTGATAGCTAACAATGTAGGATCCCTTCTTTGAAGAGTCTTCAATTCTTCAAAATCAGCACAATCTGAACTCCTGACTACAACCAAAAATAACACGCTTCTGCTGCGCACTCTGATATTCGCCACATGCATAAAACTTATGTTCTCATGAAACTAACACCATCGAGTACAAGGTGGCTCCATTCCTATTGACCAAAAACTCTTATCACATCTTGGTAGAAAAATACTCCCTTTCCAAAAACCACGAATTATAACTCAAATTCCTCAATTAACTCTCGCAACCTTAATCAAAATCAATACCATAAAATACATCCATGATCATTGACAGAAACCCAAACTCAAACAACCTCAGCTTCCCAAATTGAAAATAAGCAATCTCAACCCAAAATGCATCCACCTCATCTACGATAAGGAACATACTTTAAAAGGCTCGATTTCCAACCCAACCAACCAATAAGAGCGCCTATAAACTTCTACCTGACAATCTAAACCCAAAACCTCATCACTTACATTCTGAACAACATCTAATCTAGCGGTGACTAAACTCACTACGAACCACCATAGACTACACCAAAACATTATCAAAACCTTCTTGGTAACTCACCCACTTATCTCTACTCCTACAAGCTAGCATTAACACAACTAGTTCCTTCAATAGTACATCACTATTAAACCTCAAGGCAAACCATACTACTCAAATCTTCAATCCACCAAAAGTCATTGCAAAGCACCCAAGGATCCTAATGCTTTATTAACCGCATACTTGATCATCTTATCCACTGTTGATACCTAAGGTTCAACTTCGAACATTTTAGATGCAAAATTGTTGAGATTTGAATATGATAAGGGATTGCATGCTAATGATGATGACTTTGCTAGTGTGTATGGGACATGTGAGAAATCATCTTTTGATAAGTTCTATAAACTAGATTGGTACTTGTTTAGAAATATTAGATTTTGTGTACCTACTAGTTTTATGCATAAGTTGTTTGTGTGTGATAGACATGCTGGTTTGTTGGGTAACCTTGGTGTGAGGAAGACTTTTGTTGTGTTGCATGAACATTTGTGGGAATATCATTTGCCTTTCAATGACGTGTTGCATGAACATTTGTGGGAATATCATTTGCCTTTCAATGGCGTGTTGCATGAACGTTTGTGGAAGTATCAATTGTCATTCATCGATGTGTTACATGAATGTTTGTGGGAGTATCATTTGCCTTTCATTGACGTATTACATGAACGTTTGTGGAAGTATCATTTGTCATTCATTAACATGTTGCATGAACGTTTGTGGGAGTATCATTTGCCATACATTGACTTGTTGCATGAACGTTTATAGGAGTATCATTTGCGTTTCAATGAGTTTGCATATATGGACTCTGTTTTGGGGCTGCCTAGGAAAGAAAGAAGTAGAGATTCTATTTATATGTTTGTGGATAGATTTATAGAGTTTGCATATAATAGGACCATGCATACTACCACTTTATATTTTCCTTTCGCAATTGTTTATAGCCCTAATCCATTTACTCCTTTTGATTTAATGCCTTTACCTGTTGACGACATGAGTAGCTTGGATGGATCTTTTCAAATTCTTGAACAAATTAATGATATTGCATATGAAATTAATGATAATATTACTAACGTTTTTCCCTTTGATCCAGGTGGAGATTCAAGGTTGAATCCTTTTGAGGAGAGGGGATTGATGGGAACCAAGGTGGAGATTCGAGGTCGAATCCTTTTGAGGAGAGGGGGAATGATGGGAACCATGATGGGCCTAGTCTTGAAGATCACGGAGACAATGCAAGGATTGATGCAATCCACTTGGGACGAGTTTAGCAAGAGCCCAACATTCAAGATGAGGCTTGAAGGATGAAGATCCAATTTTGATTCATTTGATCAGCTATGGAAGATGGCAACAACAAGACTTAAAGGCTTTGGGCTCTTGAAGGGTTACAACTTATTTAATTCATTTAAAAAACTTATTTTATTAGTTTAGAATAATTGAGTTTATTATGGGAAGCACTTAAGGGGGCCTATGCAAGGGTATGTTGGGAAATTTATTATTTTATTGAACTAGGGTTAGGGTTACTGTAGCCGAGTTACTGTAGCACCGTACTGTAGCCGCGGCACTGTTCACTCAGGGGTATTTTTGGAAGATGGGGTTTTATTTTATCTAGGGTTTTAATTAGGTTTTGCTTTAAATACTCTATGTAGCCTCATTCTAATCAGTTTATGAAGTTTATGAAATTTGATGAATTTATTCATTGTGAGTTGAGTTTTACTCCTCTTGTTCTTAATTGAACTTTTGAACTTATCAAAGGTAAATCACAACCTTTGTGGCGTTCCTCCTTTGTAATCTGGGTTCTTCAACGGGTCTAGATTTTAATATAATCTAGGTTTTTGAAACAAGTTCTCATCGGGTCTAGATTCTCCATCCATAGACTTGATTTTGGCTTTCTTGGGAAGTTTTCAAATTGACTGTGGGTTCAAGGGATTCCTTTCCCGCGGGTTCATATCAGATGCCGTGAGTCATGCCTATGAGTTACAAATTTCAAATTTAAAAACAACTAAATTTTAGTCTCCAGGATTGACAGCTTCTCCTAATTGTTTGCCTCATTCTTCTGCATGCAAGTGTTGTAGTTAGCATGATCCTCGACACTAACAATTTCGGCAGCCAACTTTTTGTTCTATTTTTTTTTTTTTGCAATCCTAGAATAATGTAGCCCTAGAATTAAATTTAAGGATGCAAGAAATTAAAAGATAGAATCAGACCTAATTGGAAACCTTACTCTGAATACTAAATGATATGCACCCGCGGGAATGAAATCCCTTGAACCTACAATCAATTTAAAAACTCTCCAAGAAAGCCAAAATCAAGTCAATGGATGGAGAACCTAGACCCGATGAGAGCTCGTTTCAAGAACCTAGATTATATTAAAATCTAGACCCATTGAAGAACCCGTCTCAAGAACCCAGATTACAAAGGAGGAACGCCACAAACGTTGTGATTTACCTTTGATAAGTTCAAAAATTCAATTAAGAACAAAAGAAGTAAAGCTCAACTCATAATGAATAAATTCATCAAATTTCATAAATTTTTTAAAATGAGGCTACAAAGAGTATTTAAACCAAAACCTAATTAAAACCCGAGTCAAAATAATGCCCCATCTTCCAAAAATACCCCTGAGTGAATAGTGCCACAGCTACAGTACGGTGCTACAGTAACTCAGCTACAGTACTTTTGAAACCCTAGTTCACTACAATACTTCTTAAGTCCTTGCATAGGCCCCCTTAAGTCATTCTCATGATAAACTCAATTATTCTAAACTAATAAAATAAGTCTTTTAAATGAATTAAACAAGTTGAAAAAGCTTTCAAGTGCCCAAAGCCTTTAAGTCATGTTGTTGTCCTTTCCATAGCTTCTCAAATGAATGAAAATTGAATCTTCATCCTTTAAGCCCATCTTGAATGTTGGGCTCTTGCTAAACTCTTTCCAAGTGGATTGCATCAATTCTTGTAATTGGCCAATCTAGAACTTGCAAAATATCTTTAAGACTAGGCCCACCTTGGTTCCCATCAATTGGGATTCTACCTTGGGTTTGTTGCTAGTTCCATCATCTTTCCGCTTAGGTGGTTCGGGCTTCCCCTTTGTTACAGCTTGATCATTTTTGTCCCACTTTAGTTTCCAAGGAGTGCTAGAAATCGAAGTGTACCTTGTTGTTCATTTTCTCTTTAAATGCCTCTCCACCTTCATAATCATGTGCACCATGTCCTCTGCCTCCACATAATGTTGCAACTCAACTACATTGGCTATCTCCCTATTCAACCCAATAACAAATCTAGCCATCGTGTCCTCCCGATCCTCCACCACATTAGCCCGAATCATAGCCACCTCTATCTCCTGATGGTATTCCTCTACACTCCTTGACCCCTGTGTAAGATTTTGCAGTTTTTGATAGAGGTCTTTATAGTAGTGGCTAGGTACAAATCTCCGCCTCATAATAGTTTTCAACTCTCTCCATGTTTCTACAGGCCTCTCAAGATTCCTCTTCTTATTGGTCAGTAATTGATCCCACCAAATAATCGCATAATCAGTGAACTCAATTACTGCGAACTTCACCTTCTTATCCTTAGAGTAATTATGACAATCAAATACCGACTCTATTCTTTTCTCTCATTCTAAATAAAGTTTAGGGTCAGTTCTACCTTGCAAGAATGGTATTTTCATTTTTATACTCCCAAGGTTCCTATCTACTACATCTCGACGCTCTGGGTTTCCCCTAAGTCCTCTATGTCTACCCAATCCAACTTTAGATGTTAGGTCTTCCTCATCCTCACCATACTCTCCATTCGCATACCCATTCTCAATACTAGGCTCACGTCGCTTCTTATCTCTCCTACCTTGCAGATTTCTAATCACTGCTTCTTGATAATCCATCCAATCTCTCACTTCACCCAACAGTAGGTTCAACAACCGCTCAAACTGTTGTTGCATGGCTTGCAACACAAAGGATAAGTTATCTGTAATCCCCTTTGGTGATGAGTCACTCCTATGAGATATTTTAATGTGCTGCACAAAAAAAAATGTTAGTAGAAAACCCCACACACTCATTTACGTGTTTACACTCAAATAATGGCACTTCACTCGTGTTTCACTTTTAATTGGTTTTTTTTTCGATAATAGTCTCACACTGTCTTGCCTTCTACCTCAATAGTTTACCCGCTCAAGTTCTTTAAGAACTAATTGAATTAAATCACGAGAATACAACCTTTTATTATTCCAACTAGTAATAGGTTCAAGAAACAAGAACAATAATCAAGGAAGGAATAAAATAACACGAGACTCAATGAATTTATACTAAGGAAAGAGTAATTATAAAACAAGATACCAACAAGAAAGATGTATTCTACCCCTTTTATGATAAAGCTCAATAAACAAATGTCTTTCTTTCTCTTTGTTGTAACTATGTAGCACCATTTGAATATGCTATATTTTCTTTTCTTTTTTAATTTTCTTTTCATTTCCTTTCTTTTCTTTTCTTTTCTTTTCCTTTCATTTCCTTTCTTTTCTTTTCCTTTCTCTAATTCAATCATAAACAACAATATTCAATCGTGAAAAACAAGCAATTGAATTCAAACACACAAGAATTGACAATGAAGTAAAACATGATCAATGGAACGGTACTCCAAGCAATTAACAAACTTAGAGATGCAAGAAATCCTAGGTGATGCAAATTCCAGTCAAACCAAAAATCCTAAGAATTTTGACAGCCTACTTTTAGTTTTCATTGTTTGTTTGTTTTTTTTTTTTTGCAACCCCAAAGCAATGAAACCCTGGAATTAAATTTGAAGATGCAAGATGATATGAACCCGCGAGAAAGGAATTCCTTGAACCCACAATCAATTTGAAAACTCCCTAAGAAAGCCAAAATCAAGTCAAGGATGGAGAATCTAGACCCGATGAGAACTCGTTTCAAGAACGTAGATTATATTAAAATCTAGACCCATTGAAGAACCCGTCTCAAGAACCCAGATTACAAAGGATGAACGCCACAAAGGTTGTGATTTACTTTTGATAAGTTCAAAAGTTCAATTAAGAACAAGAGGAGATAAACTCAACTCACAATGAATAAATTTATCAAATTTCATAAATTTCATTAAACTGATTAGAATGAGGCTACATATAGTATTTAAAGTAAAACCTAATGAAACCCTAGCCAAAATAAACCTCCATCTTCCAAAAGTGCCCCTAGTTGAACAGTGCCACGGCTACAGTGCCGCGCTACAGTAACTCGGCTCCAGTAACCCTAACCCTAGTTCAATAAAATAATAACTTTCCCAACATGCCCATGCGTAGGCCCCCTTAAGTGCTTCCCATAATAAACTCAATTATTCTAAACTAATAAAATAAGTTCTTTAAATGAATTAAATAAGTTAAAACCTTTCAAGAGCCCAAAGCCTTTAAGTCTTGTCGTTGCCCTCTTCCGTAACTGATCAAATGAACTAAAACTAGATCTTCATCCTTCAAGCCCCATCTTGAATGTTGGGCTCTTGTTAAACTTGTCTCAAGTGAATTGTATCAATCCTTGTATTGTCTCCTTGATCATCTTGGCCCATCTGAAAGTTGCAAATGATCTTTAAGACTAGGCCCATCTTGGTTCCCATCACAAGAATTAAAAGATAGAGTTATACCTAATTGGAAACTGAGCTTTGATACCAAATGATATGAACTTGTGGGAATAGAATCCCTTGAACCCACAATCAATTTGAAAACTCACCCAAGAAAGCCAAAACCAAGCCAATGGAAAATTTAGACCCGTTGAGGAACTCGTTTCAAGAACTTAGATTATATGAAAATCTTGACCTGTTGAAGAATCTTAAGAACCTAAATTATAAGGAAGAACACCACAAAGGTTGTAATTTGCCTTTGATAAGCTCAACAGTTCATTCAAGAACAAGAGGAGATAAACTCAACTCACAATGAATAAATTTATCAAATTTTGTAAAATTGATTAAAATGAGGTTACAAAAAATATTTAAACCAAAACCTAATTAAAAAATCCTAGCCAAAATAAAGCTCTTTCTTCCAAAAATACCCCTGAATGAATAATGCCGCGACTACAGTAACTCGGCTACAGTATCTTGAAACCCTAGTTCAACAAAATAAAACATATGTGGGCCAAGCATCCTTAAGCCCAATTATTCTAGACTAATTCCTATACCTAATAAAATAAGCCCCTTTAATGAAATAAACAAGTCTAATGCCTTCAATCATATAAACATAATAATAGGCCTAATTTATGTTGCACTCTTCTATAGCTTGTATCACGTGCATGATCACTGGATCTGCTTCTCTCAAGCCCATCTTGAATATTCAGCTTTTACTAGACTCGTCTCAAATGGATTGCACCAATCCTTGCATTGTTTCCTTGCACTTCTTAGCTCTTGATATTGTGATTGTCCCATCTAAACTTGTAAAGGATCTTTAAGATTAGATCCACCTTTTTTTTCTTTTTTTTTTTTTAACGAAGAGCCGGTAGCAGCACTTTAGTGGCTCCGTCCCAAGTTTATTAAAAGCCCCCTCACTTATGGCGGAGGAATACCTTGGTTACAACCAACGTATCTGGGAGTTCACAATAAAGAACTAAAAAACCTCCCAAATACAACCCAGCCAACCAAGCCTATAAAAACAAAACAAAGGATCTAAACAGGCCTATAACAAATAACAAAATCTGAACAAGCCTAGAAACCGCCAAAACCAAAGACCAACTACCCAAAGTTAAACCAATTAAAAACGAAACAAAGGAAGTCCCAAATAATCCATCCGGACAATACCTTTTAAACACCGTGGGAGTCTTTGAATGCTATCATATCTTTCACTTTTCCCCCTTTATCCATCTCTTTCTAGAAAATCCGCAGCATAGTTGGCTTCCCGAAATTGATGCATGACCATATAATTCAGCCCTCTCAACTCCCTGCATAACTCTTCCCAAAAATTCCAAAGATACCACAACGTACATCTCCCCTTACGGATCCAATCGACAATAATTTTTGAGTCACTTTCAATAATAACATTCACAATTTGAAGCCTTTTACACAACCGAATTCCTTCCACAATAGCCTTCAGTTCCGCACCATTATTTTTGTCCATCACCTTCCCTCTAGGTGAGCCTACTAGTTTAAGCTCTCTCTCTCATTGTCAAACACCATTGTATTTCTTCTCTGTTGCTCTCTTTTAACATCACACACTTAGGTGATGATTGTTGTCAGTCCCTTGTCGTGTCGGCTAGCTTCCGTAAAGCACAAGGAGAATTTTAATTTTAATTTCAAGAGTAATTCTATTTATCATCCCTACACACCATACATCACATCTATTTTAATTTGTTTTTTTTTTCATCTTTTCTATAACAAGTATGTGGTGTATGGAGATGATAAATAGAACAACTCAACTAGTTTAACAAGAATAAAATAAAATAAAAATAAAAATAATAAAAAATTATTTTAAAATATGTAAAATATGTGGTATCGGATGATGAGTAGCATTCCACTAATTTCAATTACATTCTTGTCCTTTATTCTCAAGTGCATGGGTTCAATGATTATTTCGTTGCTAGTGAATTTGTTTTCTCTTGGCTCCGCGTAGTGCAACTTGCTTTTTGAAGGAAATTATTGCAACTCTCTAAACCATCCACTTCCTTTATATATTACGATAATACCACTTATCCCACTATGAAGTATTTTTTATCCAAAGGGCATCCTAAAGTCTTTTAAATATTATTACGTTGATGCCGTCAACATGTCAGCGTCCTTTAAGTTTTTGCATTCGGCTTATATTATTTGGAGTTTGTTCTAAAGGATGATATAAATTAAACATAAGAGGAAATATTTATGAGATTTAAACTATTAAGTATAAGTTTTACAACCAAATTACTGTAATAAATCATAAGGGTTAAATTTAGTATTGCATAGTACATTGTATAGGTAACCAATTACGAAGTGAGGTTTCAGAAGCAACACCACAAGATAAGTAGCTTGATCATAAATTATGATTAGCATACATTACCACACATGTCCTGATATTTGCAAGCACATCATTCATCATGTTTCATTCTGAATATTATAGTGTATGTATTATGCATCTGCATAAGATACATAAGTTTTCTTAAGATCAAGTGCAAGATAAGAGTAGATCAATTTAATCAGATGGTCATTCAGATGCATGGTACCAATGCAATTTCAGGGTGGATGTGCAAGCCACAAACTCAAGTGTCGTCCACTATAGTATGCCAAACTAATATCAGTCTCCCCATGCGGCCGCGAGACGTGGGGCAGGTGTACAACCTAGCACACAAGGTTAAAATATGTTGCCCAATTAGATGAATCAGTCATGCATAGTATAAGTATCAGTATAATCAGTCATAATTTAAATTCTCGGTATGAAATATTTTAGGAAAATATTATAGTAAGCATCTTTACATTATGATTAGTTTTTTACTGAGTCATCGACTTATTTTAGTTTATTTTTTATGTTTTTAAACCACCCTAGGTCTAAATATTTATGAAGGTAGAGTTGCAGGACAAGACTTAATTCTGAGAGGTGTGGCAATGACCTAGATTATGTACAAAGATTTTAAGTAATGATTTTCGTAGCACAAATCTTGAGAAACTTTAAAAAATGGTTTCGTGCACTCTCATTTATGATTTCAGTATTTTAATGCAAAACGAATCTATTTATTATAAGGAATCTTTGTACTTTGTGCTTCTCTAAGAATAAATATATATATTTAAGTTAGGTTAAGTAGTAGCACTCTGGCTTCCTCGAGAATTTCTAAAAGTGACTTTATCATTAAACATGGGGAGCGGGGTGTTACAGTTTGCTCACACCAAAACTGTTCTATCAGCCCTTCTAATTCTTGGTACAACCCTCTTGGAAGTTTAAAACAGCTCATTCATTACATAGGTGGGATTGGCCTGAACCACTGCTTTAATCAATACCTCACGCCCAGCCTATGATAATAATTTCTCTTCCCATCCTTGTAGTTTTGCCCAAACCTTGTCTTTAATATCTTGGAAAGTGTGAAGTTTCAATTTAGCAACAAAGGAAGGTAATCCAAGATACCTATCATGATGATGGATAGAATGAACACCCCATAATTCCTTGATCTCATTCATTACCTCCACATTTGTGTTCCGACTAAATAGTAATTCAATTTTTTCCCTATTAAATTGTTGACCTGAGGTAGCCGAATAAATAGCCAAAATATTCTGAATATGGACATTCTCTAAGACAAAAGCTTGGCAAAAGATGATAATGTCATAAGCAAAAAATAAGTGACTAACTCGTGGAGAGTTATTACAAACACTAACTCCCTTCACCAGATTTTGTAACTCAGCCTTCTGCAATGTTGAAGACAAAGCCTCATCACAAATAACAAATAAATAAGGGGAGAGAGAACAACCTAGCCGAAGTCCTCGTGTGGGTTGAGTAAAATCCGAAGGAACTCCATTTATGAGAACTTTATAAGAAACAGGGGTGATGCATATAATAACTAGTCGAATAAAATAAGTAGCAAAGCCCATTTTCTAACAAAATTTTCTCCAAGAAAATCAACTCAACCCGATCATAGGCTTTATTCATATCTAACTTTATTGACATACATCATTTTTTAACCCTCTTCCTCCGTTGAATCGCATCAACCATCTCATAGGCCACCATAACATTATTCGTAATAAGTCGCTCGGGGACAAAAGCACACTATGATGTCGAAATAACATTTGGTAAAACCAACTTCAACCGATTGGCTAGTACCTTAGCAATGATTTTATAGACCACATTACATAAACTAATGGATTTATAATCCGTAATGTACTCCGGCTGTCGTTTCTTCAAAATCAGCACAAGATAGGTAAGATTAAAATTACTAGGCATAACACTAAAATGTAGGACCTGTATCACAGCAGCAGTAACAAATTCTCCCACCAAATGCCATTTCTGGAAAAATAACGGAGGCATACCATCAATGATATGAACCTGCGG
The DNA here is from genome assembly GCF_001411555.2 of Juglans regia. Taxonomy (NCBI): domain Eukaryota; kingdom Viridiplantae; phylum Streptophyta; class Magnoliopsida; order Fagales; family Juglandaceae; genus Juglans; species Juglans regia. Next base: position 16,752,804 of record NC_049902.1, on the reverse strand, counting down.
AAATAGAATTCATTGAACCCAAAATCAATTTGAAAACTCACCCAAGAAAGCCAAAATCAAGTCAATGGATGGAGAACCTAGACCCGATGAGAACTCATTTCAAGGACCTAGATTATATTAAAATCTAGACCCGTTGAAGAACCTATTTCAAGAACCCAGATTACAAGGAGGAACGCCACAAATGTTGTAATTTACCTTTGATAAGTTCAAAAGTTCAATCAAGAACAAGAAAAGATAAACTCAACTCACAATGAATAAATTCATCAAATTTCATAAACTAATTAAAATGAGGCTACAAAGAGTATTTAAAGCAAAACCTAATCAAACCCTAGCCAAAATAAATCCTCATCTTCCAAAAATGACCCTGAGTGAATAGTGCCACGGCTACAGTAACTCGCTACACCTCTTTAAACCCTACTTCCTAAAAAGTAAGTTTCCAAATAAGCCATTGGCCAAAAAACAAGGTCTTCCCAAAAATCCTAATTCATAAGAAATAAGACATGTGGGCCAAGCATCCTCAAACCCAATTATTCTAGACTAATTCTTATAAATAATAAAATAAGCCCCTTTAATGAAATAAACAAGTCCATAGCCTTCAATCACATAATCATAATAATAATAGGCCCTAATTTATGTTGCACTGTTCCATAGCTTGTATCATGTGGATGATCATTGGATCTCCTTCTCTCAAGTCCATATTGAATATTCGGCTCTTGCTAGACTCGTCTCAAGTGGATTGCACCAATCCTTGCATTGCTTCCTTGATCTTCTTAGCTCTTGATCTTGTAATTGGCCTGTCTGGAACTTGCAAATGATCTTTGGGTCTAGGACCACTTTGGTTCCCATCATTCTCTCTCTCCTCAAAAGGATTCGATCTTGAATCTCCACCTAAATCAAAGGGAAAAAAGTTAGTGACATTGAAAATAGTAGAAACATGATACTTACATGGAAGATCCACTTTATATTCATTTTCTTTAATTTTCTCAAGAATTTGAAAAGATTCATCCAAGCTATTCCTGTCATCAACAAGCAAAAACATTAAATTTAAATAAGTGGATTAAAACCATAAACCATGTCAAATAGAGAATAAGAAATAATACTATGCAAGGTTTTATTATATGCACACTCTAATATGGGCAAATAATATTCTCTCACAAACGTCCACGTAACAATTCAATGAATGGCAAATGATTCTCTCACAAATGTTCGTGAAACACACCTAAAGTATTTGTTACACCAAAATGACCACTCCAGTTATATGCAAACTCAATGAATGGCAAGCAATACTCCCACAAACGTTCATGCAACACGTTAATGAATAACAAATTATACTTCCACAAACATTCATGCAACACATTAATGAATGGCAAATGAAACTCCCACAAACGTTCATGTAACACATCTAAAATCTTCTTTACACCAAAATGATTCATCAACCAAATCCATGCACAAGCAACTCACGCATAAGACTAGTAGGCTCACATAGTTTATTCTCTTTAAACAAATATCAATCTAGTCTATAGAACTGACCAAATGATGCATTCTCACGTACTTCATACACACTAGCCAAGCCATCATCATTAACATGCAATTTCTTATCATATTCAAGTCTCAATAACTTTGCATCTAAAATGATGACAAGGACATGCCTTCTTGCTAAAGCATTAACCACAAAATTTTCTTTACCTTGTGTGTACTTGATTACATGAGGAAATGTCTCAATGAATTGCACCCACTTGGCATGCATTCTATTCAAGTTACCATGTCTCTTCAAGTGCGTTAAGGACTCATGTTCTTCAACGAAGGGTCCTGCTGGAATTGTCGCACTTGGCACAAAATCAATGGGGTGCTCTATCTCCCTAATAGGTAGCAATCCACTAAACATACTGCTAGGAAACACGACCTCATATCCTTGCAACAAAGAGACAACAATACTAGGCAAAGATAAGTCAAGTTCGTTTGTATTAAAACTTGCCTTAGCATAAAAACTCACTTTTCTCTTTGTTTTTCTCTCACTTTCTTCACTCTCTCTTTTCTTTCCACACCCTTTTTCTTTTTCACTCTCTTTTTCCCTTTCACTCTTTTTTTTTTTTTTTTTTCTTCTGTCACTCTCTTTTCCTTCATCATTTTTTGAACTCTCGACCTAACAATTGTTTTTAACTCATTCTCTATTTTACTTGTGGTCTTAGCCTCACCCTCATCTTTTTTCTCTCATTTTTCTCTCTCTCTCCATTTCAGCCTCACTATTACTTTTTTTTCTCAATCTCACTTTCACTGTTGTTTTTTAGCTCAATCTCACTTTCACTCTTGTTTTTTAGCTCAATCTTTTTTTCACATTTTCTTTTTTGATCACTCTCACTTTCACTCTTTCTTTTTTGATCACTCTCATTTTCACTCTTTCTTTTTTGAGCAACCTCACTTTTCAGCTTCAATTGATCCCCATAGACTTGTGTTGGAGTTAAAAAAGCAAGTTTGATAGTTTTTCCATCCTTTTCAAAACTGTACAAGTTCCTTAACCCATACTGCCACAGTTTCCCCAACAAAATATGACCAGCATGCATAGGCACTACATCACAAAAGACCATATCCTGGTATTTCTCAATTGAAAAAGAAACTAGCTCTTGCTTATTTACCCTAACCTCCCCACAATCACTCGACCACTACAACTTGTATGGTCTAGGGTGTTTCAAGGGAGGTAAATTCAATTTCTCAACTAAAATAGTGCTAGCCAAATTAATACAACTCCTCAAATCAATGATCATACCACATATCTTGTTGTTGTTGTGGCATCTAGTATGAAAATGTTCTCGCTTTGCAGCGTTATATCATCCATCTTAATTTGTGTATTGAGAGCACGCCTGGCAACAAGAGACTCAACATACTCTTCATTCTTACACTTATGTTCAATACAAGGTTCACTCCTCCTATCTCTCCTGCCTTGTTGATTTCTAATTACCGCTTCTTGACGATCCATCCTATCCCTAACTTCACTCAACATCAAGTTCAACTACTCATACTGTTGTCGGATGACTTGCAACACAAAGGTTGAGTTATCTGCCATCCCTTTGGTGAACTCCTATGAGACATCATAATGTGCTGTACAAAAAGAATGTTAGTGGAAAATCTCACACACTCTCTTACGTGTTTACGCTCAAATAATGGCACCCCACTCGTGTTTCACTCATAATTGGCTTTTCCCGATAATAGTCTCACACTCTCTTGCATTTTTACCTCAAGAGTTTTCCCTCTAAAGTTCTTTAAGAACTAATTAAACTAAATCAAGACAATACAACCTTGTTTTATATTCCAACCAGTAATATTGATCCAAGAAAGCCAAAATCAAGTCAATGAATGCTTGGCTGTCTCAAGAACCCAGATTACAAGGAGGAACGCCACAAAGGTTGTGATTTACCTTTAATAAGTTCAAAAGTTCAATCAGGAACAAGAGGACATAAACTCAACTCACAATGAATAAATTCATCAAATTTCATAAACTAATTAAAATGAGACTACAAAGAGTATTTAAAGCAAAACCTAATCAAACCCTAGCCAAAAGAAATCCCCATCTTCCAAAAATGCCCCTGAGTGCACGGCTACAGTAACTCGCTACAGTACCTCTTTAAACCCTAGTTCCTAGAAAGTAAGTTTCCAAATAAGCCCTTGGCCAAAATACAAGGCCTTCCGAAAAACACTAGTTCATAAGAAATAAGACATACGTGGGCCAAGCATCCTCAAACCCAATTATTCTAGACTAATTTCTATAACTAATAAAATAAGCTCCTTAATAAAATAAACAAGTCCATGGCCTTTAATCACATAGTCATAATAATAGGCCCTAATTTTTGTTGCACTGTTCCATAGTTTGTATCACGTGGATCATCATTGGATCTCCTTCTCTCAAGCCCATTTTGGATATTCGGCTCTTATGAGACTCGTCCCAAGTGGATTGCACCAATCTTTGCATTGCTTCCTTGATATTCTTAGCTCTTGATCTTGTAATTGGTCTATCTTGAACTTGCAAAGGATTTTTAAGTCTAGGCCCACTTTGCTTCCCATCACAGGGCCTGGTGCTTTATGTGGTTGCATTTAAAATAATGCTTCCTTGATTATATGAACCAGCGGGAAAGGAATCCCTTGAACCCACAGTCAAATTGAAAACTACCCAAGAAAGCCAAAATCAAGTCTATGGATGGAGAACCTAAACCCGATGAGAACTCGTTTCAAGAACCAAGATTATATCAAAATCTAGACCCATTGAATAACACGTCTCAAGAACCCAAATTACAAACGAGGAACACCACAAAGGTTGTGATTTACCTTTGATAAGTTCAAAAGTTCAATTAAGAACAAGAGGAGTAAACCTCAACTCACAATGAATAAATTCATCAAATTTCATAAAACTTCATAAACTAATTAGAATGAGGCTACATAGAGTATTTAAAGCAAAACTTAATGAAACCCTAGCCAAAATAAACCCCCATCTTCCAAAAGTACCCCTGGATGAACAGTGCCGCGCTACAGTAACCCTAACCCTAGTTCAATAAAATAATAACTTTCCTAACATGCCCTTGCATAGGCCCCCTTAAGTGCTTCCCATAATAAACTCAATTATTCTAAACTAATAATATAAGTTCTTTAAATGAATTAAATAAGTTGAAACCCTTCAAGAGCCCAAAGCCTTTATGTCTTGTCGTTGCCCTCTTCCGTAACTGATCAAATGAATTAAAACTGAATCTTCATCCTTCAAGTGAGCTCTTGCTAAACTTTTCGCAAGTGGATTTCATCAATCCTTGCATTGTCTCCTTGATCTTCTTGGCCCATCTGGAAGTTGCAAATGATCTTTAAGACTAGACTCATCTTGGTTCCCATCTTTCCCTCTTTCCTCAAAAGGATTCGACCTCGAATCTCCACCTGGATCAAAGGGAAAATGGTTAGTAACATTGAAAATGGTAGAAACATGATACTTACTTGGAAGATCCATTAGATATGCATTTTCATTAATTTCTTCAAGAATTTGGAATAGTCCATCCAAGCTACTCCTTAAACTTAATTCTAGGGCTTCATTTTTCTAGGGTTGACAAAAAAAAAAAATAGAAACAAAAAGTAGGCTGCTGAAATTCTTAGGGTTTTGGGTTTGGCTGAAATTTGCATCACATAGGGTTTCAAAATTCTAGGATTTCCTGCATCTCTAAATTTGTCAATTGCTTGGAGTGTCGTTCCATTGATTCTTTTCTACTTCATTGTCCATACTTGTGTGTTTGAATTCAATTGCTTGACTTTCACAATTGAATATTGTTGTTTGTGGTTGAATTAGGGAAAAGAAAATAAAGGAAAGGAAAAGAAAAGAAAAGAAAAGAAAGGAAAAGAAAAGAAAATTCGAAAAAAAAAAAAACAAAAAGAAGAAGAAGAAAAGAGAAGGTAGCATATTCAAAGTTGCTACATAATTACAACAAAGAGAAAGAAAGTATTTGAAGTTGCTACATAATTACAACAAAGAGAAAGAAAGTATTTGTTGATTGTGTTTTTATCATCATAGGAGCTGAATATATCTTTCTAGTTGGTATCTTGTTTTATAATTATTTTTTCTCTCGTATAAATTCCTTGTGTCTCGTGTCATTTTATTCATTCATTGTTTTTCTTTGATCTATATTACTGGTTGGAATAATACAAGGTTGTATTATCTTGATTTAGTTCAACTAGTTCCTAAAGAAATTGAGCGAGAAAACTATTGAGGTAAAAGGCAAGAGAGTGTGAGACTATTATTTGGAAAAAGCCTATAAGAGTGAAACACGAGTGAAGTACCATTATTGATATGAACCCGCGGGAAAGCAATCCCTTGAACCCACAGTCAATTTGAAAACTCCCCAAGAAAGCCAAAATCAAGTCAAGGATGGAGAACCTAGACCGGATGGAGAACCTAGACCCGATGAGAACTCGTTTCAAGAACCTAGATTATATGAAAATCTAGACCCGTTGAAGAACCCGTCTCAAGAACCCAGATTACAAAGGAGGAACGCCACAAAGGTTGTGATTTACCTTTGATAAGTTCAAAAGTTCAATTAAGAACAAGAGGAGTAAAACTCAACTCACAATGAATAAATTCATCAAATTTCATAAACTTCATAAACTGATTAGAATGAGGCTACATAGAGTATTTAAAGCAAAACCTAATTAAAACCCTAGATAAAATAAAACCCCATCTTCCAAAAATACCCCTGAGTGAACAGTGCCGCGGCTACAGTATGGTGCTACAGTAACTCGGCTACAGTAACCCTAACCCTAGTTCAATAAAATAATAACTTTCCCAACATACCCTTGCATAGGCCCCCTTAAGTGCTTCCCATAATAAACTCATTTATTCTAAACTAATAAAATAAGTTTTTTAAATGAATTAAATAAGTTGTAACCCTTCAAGAGCCCAAAGCCTTTAAGTCTTGTTGTTGCCATCTTCCATAGCTGATCAAATGAATCAAAATTGGATCTTCATCCTTCAAGCCTCATCTTGAATGTTGGGTTCTTGCTAAACTCGTCCCAAGTGGATTGCATCAATCCTTGCGTTGTCTCCGTGATCTTTAAGACTAGGCCCATCATGGTTCCCATCATTCCCCCTCTCCTCGGATTCGACCTCGAATCTCCACCTTGGTTCCCATCAATCCCCCTCTCCTCAAAAGGATTCAACCTTGAATCTCCACCTGGATCAAAGGGAAAAACGTTAGTAATATTATCATTAATTTCATATGCAATATCATTAATTTGTTCAAGAATTTGAAAAGATCCATCCAAGCTACTCATGTCGTCAACAGGTAAAGGCATTAAATCAAAAGGAGTAAATGGATTAGGGCTATAAACAATTGCGAAAGGAAAATATAATGTGGTAGTATGCATGGTCCTATTATATGCAAACTCTATAAATCTATCCACAACCATATAAATAGAATCTCTACTTCTTTCTTTCCTAGGCAGCCCCAAAACAGAGTCCATATATGCAAACTCATAGAAACGCAAATGATACTCCTGTAAACGTTCATGCAACAAGTCAATGTATGGCAAATGATACTCCCACAAACGTTCATGCAACATGTTAATGAATGACAAATAATACTTCCACAAACGTTCATGTAACACGTCAATGAAAGGCAAATGATACTCCCACAAACATTCATGTAACACATCGATGAATGACAATTGATACTTCCACAAACGTTCATGCAACACGCCATTGAAAGGCAAATGATATTCCCACAAATGTTCATGCAACACGTCATTGAAAGGCAAATGATATTCCCACAAATGTTCATGCAACACAACAAAAGTCTTCCTTACACCAAGGTTACCCAACAAACCAGCATGTCTATCACACACAAACAACTTATGCATAAAACTAGTAGGTACACAAAATCTAATATTTCTAAACAAGTACCAATCTAGTTTATAGAACTTACCAAAAGATGCTTTCTCACATGTCCCATACACACTAGCAAAGTCATCATCATTAGCATGCAATCCCTTATCATATTCAAATCTCAACAATTTTGCATCTAAAATGAAGACAAGGACATACCTTCTTGCTAAAGTATCAACCACAAAATTTTTCATACCTTGTGTGTATTTGAATACATGAGGAAAAGTCTGAACACAATCCTCCCGCTTAGCATGCATTCTAGTCAACAACTTACCTTGTCCCTTTAAATGTGTCAATGACTCATGTTTTTCCAAGAAAGGTCGGTTAGGAATTGTCGCACTTGGCACAAAATCAATGTAGTGCTCTATCTCCCTATTAGGTGGCAATCCACTAAATACACCACTTGGAAACACGACCTCATATCCCTGCAACAAAGAGACAACAATACTAGGCAAACATACGTCAAGTACGTTAGGATTAAGACTCGCCTTAGCATAAAAACTCGCTTTTCTCTTTGTTTTTCTCTCACTTTCTTCACACTCTCTTTTCTTTCCACTCTCTTTTTCTTTTTCACTCTCTTTTTCCCTTTCACACTCTTTTTTATTTTCACTCTCTTTTTTTCTGTCACTCTCTTTTTCTTCATCTTTTTTTGTACTCTCGACCTCATAATTATTTTTCAACTCATTCTCTCTTTTGCTTGAGGTCTTAGTCTCACCCTCTTCTTTTTTCTCTCTCATTTTTCTCTCTTTCTCCATTTCGGTCTCACTATTTCTTTTCTTCTCAATCTCACATTCACTCTTGCTTTTCAGCTCAATCTCACTTTCACTTTCACTCTCATCTTCACTCTTGCTTTTCAGCTCATTCTCACTTTCACTCTTCCTTGTTTGCTCAATCTCCTTTTCACTTTTTCTTTTTTGATCACTCTCACTTTTACTCTTTCTTTTTTTATCACTCTCATTTTCACTCTTTCTGTTTTGAGCAACCTCACATTTCAGCTTCAATTGATCCCCATGGACCTGTGTTGGAGTTAAAGGAGCAAGTTTGATTGTTTTTCTATCTTTTTCAAAACTGTACATGTTCCTTAACCCATCATGGATCACTTCCTATCATACTGCCATGGCTTCCCCAACAAAATATGACTAGCATGCATAGGCACTACATCACAAAGCACCATATCCTGGTATTTCCCAATTGAAAAAGAAACTAGCACTTGCTTATTTACCCTAACCTCCCCACAATCACTCAACCAGTGCAACATGTATGGTCTAGGGTGTTTCAAGGTACGTAAATTCAATTTCTCAACTAAAGTAGTGCTAGCTAAATTAATACAACTCCTCAAATCAATGATCATACTACATACCTTGTTGTTGATGTGGCATCTAGTATGAAAAATATTCTCACTCTTCTGCTCTATATCATCCATCTTAATTTTTGTATTGAGTGCATGCCTAGTAACAAGAGAATCACCATACTCTTCATTCTCATACCCATTTTCAACACTAAACTCGGGACGCCTCCTATCTCTCCTGCCATGAAGATTTCTAATTACCACATCTTGATGATCCATCCTATCCCTCACTTCACCCAACACTAAGTTCAACTTCTCAAACTGTTGTTGCATGACTTGCAACACAAAGGATGTGTTATCTACCATCTCCTTTGGTGATGAGTCACTCCTATGAGACATCATAATGTGCTGCACAAAAAGAATGTTAGTGAAAAACCTCACACACTCCCTTACGTGTTTACACTCAAATAATGACACTCCACTCGTGTGTAACTCTGAATTGGCTTTTTACTCGATAATAATCTCACACTCTCTTGCCTTTTACCTCAAGAGTTTTCCCACTCAAGTTCATTAAGAACTAGTTGAACTAAATCAAGACAATACAACCTTGTATTATCCCAACTAGTAATTAGATCCAGGAAACAAGAACAAGAGAAACATGAAGGAATAAAAATGACACGAGAATCAATGAAGTTATACGAATGAAAGACTAACAATAAGACAATATACCAACTTGAGTGATGTATGCAGCAGCCCCTTTGATCATAAGGTTTAATCAACAAATTTCTTTCTTTCTCTTTGTTGTAACTATGTAGCAACTTTGAATATGCTACCTTCTCTTTTCTTCATCCCCTTCTCTTTTTTTTTCGTTTTTTTTTTTTTTGAATTTTCTTTTCTTTTTTTTTCGAATTTTCTTTTCTTTTCTTTTCCTTTCTTTTCCTTTCTTTTCTTTTCTCTAATTCATCCACAAACAGCAATAGTCAGTTGTGAAAACCAACCAATTGAATTCAAACACACAAGCATGGACAATGAAGTAGAAGAGAATCAATGGAACGACACTCCAATCAATTGACAGACTTAGAGATATAGGAAACCCTAGAATATTGAAACCCTAGGTGATGCAAATTTCAGCCAAACCCAAAATCCTAAGAATTTCGGCAGCCTACTTTTTGTTTCTATTTTTTTGGCAAGCCTAGAACAATGAAGTCCTAGAATTAAATTTGAGGATGCTAGAATTAAAAGATAGAATCAGACCTGATTGGAAACCTTGCTCTGAATACCAAATGATATGAACCCGCGGGAAAGGAATCCCTTGAACCCACAGTCAATTTGAAAACTCCCCAAGAAAGCCAAAATCAAGTCAAGGATGGAGAACCTAGACCCGATGAGAACTTGTTTCAAGAACCTAGATTATATGAAAATCTAGACCCGTTGAAGAACCCGTCTCAAGAACCCAGATTACAAAGGAGGAACGCCACAAAGGTTGTGATTTACCTTTGATAAGTTCAAAAGTTCAATTAAGAACAAGAGGAGTAAAACTCAACTCACAATGAATAAATTCATCAAATTTCATAAACTTCATAATCTGATTAGAATGAGGCTACATAGAGTATTTAAAGCAAAACCTAATTAAAACCCTAGATAAAATAAAACCCCATCTTCCAAAAATACCCCTGAGTGAACAGTGCCGCGGCTACAGTACGGTGCTACAGTAACTCGGCTACAGTAACCCTAACCCTAGTTCAATAAAATAATAACTTTCCCAACATACCCTTGCATAGGCCCCCTTAAGTGCTTCCCATAATAAACTCATTTATTCTAAACTAATAAAATAAGTTTTTTAAATGAATTAAATAAGTTGTAACCCTTCAAGAGCCCAAAGCCTTTAAGTCTTGTTGTTGCCATCTTCCATAGCTGATCAAATGAATCAAAATTGGATCTTCATCCTTCAAGCCTCATCTTGAATGTTGGGCTCTTGCTAAACTCGTCCCAAGTGGATTGCATCAATCATTGCATTGTCTCCGTGATCTTTAAGACTAGGCCCATCATGGTTCCCATCAATTATTCGAGTGTAAACATGTAAGGGAGTGTATGAGGTTTTCCACTAACATTCTTTTTGTGTAGCACGATATAATGTCTCATCGGAGTAACTTATCACCAAGGGAGAGAGCAGATAACTCATCCTATGTGTTGCAAACTATGCAACAACAGTTTGAGAGGTTGAACTTTGTATTGGGTGAAGTGAGGGATAGTATGGATAATCAAGAAGCAATGATTAGAAATCTACAAGATGAGAGAGATAGGAGGCGACGTGAGCCTAGAATTGAGAATGGGTATAAGAATGGAGAGTTTGGTGAGGATGATGAAGGCTTAACATCTGAAGTTGAATTGGGTGGACATAGAGGAGTTAGGCATGGAAGAGGCCTTAGGGCAAACTCAGGGGGTCGAGATAGAGTAGATAAGAACCTTGGGAGCATCAAAATGAAAATACCATCATTCCAAGGTAGAACTGACCCTGAAGTTTATTTAGAGTGGGAGAAAAGAATAGAGTTGGTGTTTGATTGTCACAATTACTCTGAGGAGAAGAATGTGAAGCTGGCTGTAATTGAGTTCACTGATTATGCGATTATTTGGTGGGATCAATTAGTATCCAATAGGAGGAGGAATCTTGAGAGGCCTGTAGAAACATGGAGAGAGTTGAAAGCTATCATGAGGTGGAGATTTGTACCTAGCCACTACTATGGAGACCTCTACCAAAAACTACAAAATCTTACACAGGGGTCTAGGAGTGTAGAGGATTACCATAAGGAGGTGGAGGTGGCTAAGATTCGGGCCAATGTAGTGGAGGATCAGGAGGCCACGATGACAAGATTTTTCAGTGGGTTGAATAGGGAGATAGCCAATGTAGTTGAGTTGCAACATTATAAGGAGGTAGAGGATATGGTGCACATGGCTATGACGGTGGAGAGACGGCTAAAAGGAAGGGGTACATCAAGGTATACTTCGGTTTCTAGTACTCATTGGAAACAAAGTGGGACAAAAATGATCAAATTATAGCAAAGGGGAAGACCGAACCACCAAAGGGAGAAGATTTGGGTGAGGCTGAAATCTCAGGAAAAAAAGAGAATGAGTTGAAAAACAATTGTGAGGCTGAGAGTTAAAAAAAAGAGGAGACTGAAAGAAAAACAGAGAGTGAAAAGAACAAAGAGAGTGAGTGGAAAAAAGAGAATGAGGCCGAAGCATCAAAAGAAAGAGAGAGAGAAAAAGAAAATAGAGAGGTGGTTGAGAGTCAAGAAAAAATAGTGGAGCCGCAAGAGGAAAAATAAAGAGAGATTGCAGAGAGAAACAAAAAGACAAAAGTGAGTTTTTATGCTAAGACAAGCTTTTATACTAACGAATTTAATGACTCTATGTCTAGTGTTGTTATTTCTTTGTTGCAGGGATTGCCACCTATTACGGAGATAGAGCACTACATTGATTTTGTGCCAGGTGCGACAATTCCTACCCAACTTTTCTTTGAAGAACATGAGTCATTGACACATTTGAAGGGACCAGGTAAGTTGTTGACTAGAATGCATGCTAAGTGGGAGGACTGTATTGAGACTTTTCCTCATGTATTCAAATACACACAAGGTATGGAAAATTTTGTGGTTGATGCTTTAGTAAGAAGGTACCTTATCTTCATTTTAGATGCAAAATTGTTTAAACTTGAATATGATAAGGAATTGCATGCTAATGATGATGACTTTGCTAGTGTGTATGAAACATGTGAGAAAGCATCGTTCGGTAAGTTATATAAACTAGATTGATACTTATTTAGAAAGAATAGATTTCGAAAAGTTGCATGTGTGTGATGAACATGGTGGTTTGTTGGGTAACCTTGTATAAGGAAGACTTTTGTTGTGTTGCATGAACATTTGTGGGAATATCATTTGCCTTTGAAGGGCGTGTTGCAAGAACGTTTGTGGAAGTATCAATTGTCATTCATTGATGTGTTGCATGAATGTTTGTGAGAGTATCTTTTGCCATGCATAGAAGTGTTGCATGAACGTTTATAGAAGTATCATTCGTCATTCATTAAGATGTTTAATGAACGCTTGCGAGAGTATCATTTTCCATTCATTGAGTTTGCATATTGGAGTGGTCATTTTGGTTCTAGGAAGACTTTAGATGTGCTTCATGAACATTTGTGGGAGTATTATTTACCATTCACTGAGTTTACATCTAATTGGAGTGTTCATGCTACTACTAAATTTTCACCAATTGAAATTGTTTATAGACTTAATCCATTTCCTCCTTTTAAAGTCTTTACCAATTGATGATAGGAGTAGCTTCTTGGATGGACTATTCCAAATTCTTGAAGAAATTAATGAAAATGCATATCTAATGGATCTTCCAGGTAAGTATCATGTTTCTACTATTTTCAATGTTACTAACCATTTAAACCCTAGGTAATGCAAATTTCAGCCAAACCCAAAACCCTAAGAATTTCAGTAGCCTACTTTTTGTTTCTATTTTTTTTTTTTTTTTGGTCAACCCTAAAATAATGAAGCCCTAGAATTAAATTTAAGGATGCTAGAATTAAAAGATATAATCAGACCTAATTGGGAACATTGCTCTGAATACCAAATGATATGAACCCGCGGGAATGGAATCCCTTGAACCCACAGTCAATTTGAAAACTCCCCAAGAAAGCCAAAATCAAGTCTATGGATGGAGAACATAGAGCTGATGAGAACTCGTTTCAAGAACCTAGATTATATCAAAATCTAGACCCGTTAAATAACACGTCTCAAGAACCCAGATTACAAAGGAAGAACGTCACAAAGGTTGTGATTTACCTTTGATAAGTTCAAAAGTTCAATTAAGAACAAGAGGAGTAAAACTCAACTCACAATAAATAAATTCATCAAATTTCATAAACTTCATAAACTAATTAGAATGAGGCTACATAGAGTATTTAAAGCAAAACTTAATGAAACCCTAGTCAAAATAAACCCCCATCTTCCAAAAGTGCCCTTGGATGAAGATTCCAGCGCTACAGTAACTCGGCTACAGTAACCCTAACCCTAGTTCAATAAAATAATAACTTTTCCAACATGCACTTGCATAGGCCCCCTTAAGTGCTTCCCATAATAAACTCAATTATTCTAAACTAATAACATAAGTTCTTTAAATGAATTAAATAAGTTGAAACCCTTCAAGAGCCCAAAGCCTTTAAGTCTTGTCGTTGCCCTCTTCCGTAGCTGATCAAATGAATTAAAACTGGATCTTCATCTTTCAAGTGTGATGGGAACCAAGGTGGGCCTAGTCTTAAAGATATGTTGCAAGTTCCAGATGAGCCAAATACAAGTTCAAGGGCTTAAACGATAAAGATTATGCTTTGATTCATTTCATAAGCTATGAAAAGGGCAACAACATGACTTATAGGCTTTGGACACTTGAAGGCTTTCAACTTATTTAATTAATTTCAAGGACCTATTTTATTTGCTTAGAATAATTGGGTTTATGCCTATGTAAGGGTATGTTGGGAAAGTTATTATTTTATTGAACTAGGGTTAGGGTTACTGTAGCCGAGTTACTGTAGCGCCGTACTGTAGCCGCGGTACTGTTCACTCAGGGGTATTTTTGGAAGATGGGGTTTTATTTTATCTAGGATTTCATTAGGTTTTGCTTTAAATACTCTATGTAGCCTCATTCTAATCAGATTATGAAGTTTATGAAATTTGATGAATTTATTTATTGTGAGTTGAGTTTTACTCCTCTTGTTCTTAATTGAACTTTTGAACTTATCAAAGGTAAATCACAACCTTTGTGGCGTTCCTCCTTTGTAATCTGGGTTCTTGAGATGGGTTCTTCAACGGGTCTAGATTTTAATATAATCTAGGTTCTTGAAACGAGTTCTCATCGGGTCTAGGTTCTCCATCCATTGACTTGATTTTGGCTTTCTTGGGGAGTTTTCAAATTGATTGTGGGTTCAAGGGATTCCTTTCCCGCGGGTTCATATCATTTGGTATTCAGAGCAAGGTTTCCAATCAGGTCTGATTCTATCTTTTAATTTTAGTATCCTTAAATTTAATTCTAGGGCTTCATTGTTCTAGGGTTGCCAAAAAAAAAAAAAAAAATTGAAATAAAAAGTAGGCTGCCGAAATTCTTAAGGTTTTGGGTTTGGCTGAAATTTGCATCACCTAGGGTTTCAAAATTCTAGGGTTTCCTGCATCTCTAAGTTTGTCAATTGCTTGGAGTGTCGTTCCATTGATTCTTTTCTATTTCATTGTCCATGTTTGTGTGTTTGAATTCAATTGGTTGGTTTTCACAATTGAATATTGCTGTTTGTGGATGAATTAGGAAAAGAAAAGAAAAGAAAAGAAAAGAAAAGAAAGGAAAGGAAAAGAAAAGAAAAGAAAAGAAAGAAAGAAAAGAAAGGAAAAGAAAAGAAAAGAAAAGAAAATTCCAAAAAAAAAAAAAAAGAAGAAGTTGAAGAGAAGAGAAGGTAGCATATTCAAAGTTGCTACATAGTTACAACAATGAGAAAGAAAGAAATTTGTTGATTGAACCTTATCATCAAAGGGGCTGCTGCATACATCACTCAAGTTGGTATCTTGTCTTATTGCTACTCTTTCATTCGTATAACTTCATTGATTCTCGTGTCATTTTTATTCGTTCATGTTTCTCTTGTTCTTGTTTCCTGAATCTAATTACTAGTTGGGATAAAACAAGGTTGCCTTGTCTTGATTGAGTTCATTTAGTTCTGAAAGAACTTGAGTGGAAAAACTATTGAGGTAAAAGGCAAGAGAGTGTGAGACTATTATCGGGAAAAAGCCATTAAGAGTGAAACACGAGTAGAGTGTCATTATTCGAGTTGAAACACGTAAGGGAGTGTGTGAGGTTTTCTTTTTTACCACTAACATTCTTCTGTGCAGCACCTTGTAATGTCTCATCGGAGTAGCTCATCACCAAGGGGCGAGTAGATAACTCATCCTTTGTGTTGCATGCCATGCAACATGAGTTTGAGCGGTTGAACTTGGTGTTAGGTGAAGTGAGGAATAGCATGGATAATCAAGAAACAATGGTTAGAAATCTGCAAGCAGAGAGAGATAGGAGGCGACATGAGCCTAATATTAAGAATGGGTATGAGAATGGAGAGTATGAGGAAGTGCTAACATCTAAAGTTGGATTGGGTAGACATAGAAGAGTTAGGCATGGAAGAGGCCTTAGGGCAAACTCAGGGGGTCGAGATAGAGTAGATAAGAACCTTGGAAGCATCAAAATGAAAATACCATCATTCCAAGGTAGAACTGACCCTGAAGTTTATTTAGAGTGGGAGAAAAGAATAGAGTTGGTGTTTGATTGTCATAATTACTCTGAGGAGAAAAAGATGAAGTTGGCTGTAATTGAGTTCACTGATTATGCGATTATTTGGTGGGATCAATTAGTATCCAATAGGAGGAGGAATTTTGAGAGGCCTGTAGAAACATGGAGAGAGTTGAAAGCTATCATGAGGCGGAGATTTGTACCTAGCCACTACTATAGAGACCTCTACAAAAAATTACAAAATCTTATACAGGGGTCTAGGAGTGTAGAGGACTACCATAAGGAGATGGAGGTGGCTATGATTCGGGCTAATGTAGTGGAGGATCGGGAGGCCATAATGAAAAGATTTTTGAGGGGGTTGAATAGGGAGATAGCCAATGTAGTTGAGTTGCAACATTATGAGGAGGTAGAGGACATAGTGCACATGGCTATGAAGGTGGAGAGACGGCTAAAAGGAAAGGGTACATCAAGGTATACTTCGGTTTCTAGTACTTCTTGGAAACCAAAGTGGGACAAAAATGATCAAGTTGTAGCAAAGGAGAAGACCGAACCACCAAAGGGAAAAGATTTGGGTGAGGCTGAAACCTCAAGAAAAAGTGAAAATGAGCTTAATAGTAAGAGTGAAGGTGACAGTGAAAGTGAGATTGTGCTGAAAAGAAAGAGTGAAGGTGAGATTGAGAAGAAAAGAAACAGTGAGACCGAAATGGAGAAAGACAGAAAAATGAGAGAGAAAAAAGAAGAGGGTGAGACTAAAACCTTAAGCAAAAGAGAGAATGAGTTGAAAAGTAATTATGAAAAAGAGAGTGAAAAAGAAAAACAGAGTGGAAAGAAAAGAGAGTGTGAAGAAAGTGAGAGAAAAACAAAGAGAAAAGTGAGTTTTTGTGCTAAGGCGAGTCTTAATCCTAACGGACTTGACGTATGTTTGCCTAGTATTGTTGTCTCTTTGTTGCAGGGATATGAGGTCATGTTTCCTAGTGGTGTCTTTTGTGGATTGCCACCTTTTAGGGAGATAGAGCACTACATTGATTTTATGCCAGGTGCGACAATTCTTAATCGACCTTTCTTGGAAAAACAAGAGTCATTGACACACTTAAAGGGACAAGGTAAGTTGTTGACTAGAATGCATACTAAGCGGGAGGATTGTATTGAGACTTTTCCTCATGTATTCAAATACACACAAGGTATGAAAAATTTTGTGGTTGATGCTTTAGCAAGAAGGTATGTCCATGTCTTCATTTTAGATGCGAAATTGTTGAGATTTGAATATGATAAGGAATTGCATGCTAATAATGATGACTTTGCTAGTGTGTATGGAACATGTGAGAATGCATCTTTTGGTAAGTTCTATAAACTAGATTGGTACTTGTTTAGAATGAATAGATTTTGTGTGCCTATTAGTTTTATGCGTAAGTTGCTTGTGTGTGATGGACATGCTGGTTTGTTGGGTAACCATGGTGTAAGGAAGACTTTTGTTGTGTTGCATGAACGTTTATGGAAATATCATTTGCCTTTCAAAGACGTGTTACACGAACGTTTGCAGGAGTATCATTTGTATTTCATTAATTTTGCATATAATTGGAGTGGTCATTCTGGTGAAAATAAGATTTCAGAAATGTTGCATGAACGTTTATGGGAATATCATTTGCCTTTCAAAGTGTTGCATGAAAGTTTGTGGAAGTATCAATTGTCATTCCTTGATGTATTGCATGAATGTTTGTGGGAGTATCATTTGCCTTTCATTGAAGTGTTACATGAACATTTGTGGAAGTATCATTTGTCATTCATTAACATGTTGCATGAACGTTTGTGGGAGTATTACTTGCCATTCATCGAGTTTTCATATAATTGGAGTGTTCATTGTGTTGTAAAAAAAGCTTTAGGTGTGTTTCATGAACGTTTGTGGGAGTATCATTTGTCATACATTGACCTGTTGCATGAACGTTTGTGGGACTATCATTTGCCTTTCATTGAGTTTGCATATATTTGGGGTAGTCATCCTGGTGTCAAGAAAATATTAGACATTTTGCATGAACATTTATATTGGTCTAAGATGAAGAGAGATGTCAATTGTATTTGTGGAAGGTGCATTACATGTAGAAAGGCCAAATCTAAGGTTTTGCCACATTGGTTGCATACGCCCTTACCTATTCCTAGTGAGTCATGTGTAGACATATCTATAGACTTTGTTTTGGGGCTGCCTAGGAAAGAAAGGAGTAGAAATTCTATTTTTATGGTTATGGATGGATTTATAGAGTTTGCATATAACAGGACCATGCATACTACCACTTTATATTCTCCTTTTGAAATTGTTTATAGACTTAATCTATTTACTCCTTTAGATTTAATGTCTTTATCTGTTGACAACAGGAGTAGTTGGGATGGATGTTCTCAAATTCTTGAACAAATTAATGACAATGCATATGAAATCAATGATAATGTTACTAACATTTTTCCCTTTAATCCAGGTGGAGATTCGAGGTCGAATCCTTTTGAGGAGAGGGGCAATGATGGGAACCAAGGTGGGCCTAGTCTTAAAGATATGTTGCAAGTTCCAGATGAGCCAAATACAAGTTCAAGGGCTTAAACGATAAAGGTTATGCTTTGATTCATTTCATTAGCTATGGAAAGGGCAACAACATGACTTATAGGCTTTGGACACTTGAAGGCTTTCAACTTATTTAATTAATTTCAATGACCCATTTTATTTGCTTAGAATAATTGGGTTTATGCCTATGTAAGGGTATGTTGGGAAAGTTATTATTTTATTGAACTAGGGTTAGGGTTACTGTAGCAGAGTTACTGTAGCGTCGTACTGTAGCCGCGGTACTGTTCACTCAGGGGTATTTTTGGAAGATGGGGTTTTATTTTATCTAGGGTTTCATTAGGTTTTGCTTTAAATACTCTATGTAGCCTCATTCTAATCAGATTATGAAGTTTATGAAATTTGATGAATTTATTCATTGTGAGTTGAGTTTTACTCCTCTTGTTCTTAATTGAACTTTTGAACTTATCAAAGGTAAATCACAACCTTTGTGGCGTTCCTCCTTTGTAATCTGGGTTCTTGAGACGGGTTCTTCAACGGGTCTAGATTTTCATATAATCTAGGTTCTTGAAACGAGTTCTCATCGGGTCTGGGTTCTCCATCCTTGACTTGATTTTGGCTTTCTTGGGGAGTTTTCAAATTGACTGTGGGTTCAAGGGATTCCTTTCCCGCGGGTTCATATCAAAGTGGGCTCTTGCTAAACTTGTCGCAAGTGGATTGCATCATTCCTTGCATTGTCTCCTTGATCTTCTTGGCCCATCTGGAAGTTGCAAATGATCTTTAAGATTAGGGCCATCTTGGTTCCCATCACTTGATCTCAACTTCAGTGAAAGACCGTGTCTGATAATCCATTCATTGTGGCCAAGTGACAGGTTGTATAGAGCTCAAGGCAACATCAACAACGGAGGGATTAGTGGAAGTAAACAGTGTAGCAAAATAATTTGCAATAATACTGCGCAAATAAGATCCTTCATAAGCCACCCCAGCAACGTCTTTGAGACAAGTAATCAAATTTCAACGTCACCTTTGAGAAGAATTAAATGTTTTGGTCCCTAGCTCTCAACCAATTCACTCTAGACCTCTGTCTCCACATCAACTCCTCCCCAACAGAAAATTCATTTCATTTTTTACATTACAAATAGCCTGCGAAGAGATTAAATTTGTTGGTGTAAACGGTAGTAACTCTAATTCCCTCCTCTTCCAAATTGTTTCTAACATGTCCAAAATTGAATCGACTCCAAGCACTGAGAGTGGATCCACACGATTTGAGTTTTTCAACCAGAGACTCCATTTTATACAAATCCCGAGTAAATTCAATTGTTTCCTCACATCCCTTTGTACCTACCCACATAGCCTCAAATTGCCCACATCCGTTGTGTTCAACACTAAACAACTGTGATCTGAAACATAAGTGGCAATGTTTGAATTTTACGTATGGGGTATTTTTCTAGCCAATCAATATTACTAGTAAACCAATCCAATCTCTCTTGTATTAGATCTTCCCCTTCTAATATACTCCATGTGAATAAAGATCCAACAACATCAATACTACATAATTGACAATAATTTGATGCAGATCGACAATCAGACATCTGTCTATATGGCCTTGCCCTACCACCCACTTTCTTAGAATGATGTACAATCTCATTAAAATCACCAAAACACAGCCACGACTCATCCGATTGATTTTTTAAATGACGTAGTAAATCCCATGTTTCACATCTTTGATGAGTAATGGGATGTCCATACAAATAATCTCCAATTGGCAACATTAGCATAATGCGAAACACACAAATCAAAGTGAAACTTCGAAAAAGAATGTAAAGACATGTTTACCTAGCTTCGCCAAAAAATACAAAGTCCTCCACTTCGGCTAATGCTTGCCACTGCAAGAAAGCAAGGAAAACCCAACTAGTACTTGAGCCATTCCATACAACGCATGACACCCCCAACCTCCGCTTGTGGTTTGGTAGAGATTTGAAGCATCAGGATATGCAACACACGTTCACACATCCCTGTTCATGACATGCAATGTAATCTACTAAAAATTTAGTAACATGCAATAATCACAGCAGAAAGTCAAACTCATAAAAATTTTGCACCAGAATATCTAAAACATAACCTCATAATCATTGCATAACCATAGTTTAGCCTTTTAAGACTAATTGAAACGTTTACACATTAAGGGGTTGTTTCAATACTGAGATGAGATGAATTGGTTTTAGATGAAAGTTGAATAAAATATTGTTAAAATATTATTTTTTAAAATTATTATTGTTTTGGATTTGAAAAAGTTGAATTGGGATTTGAAAAAATTGAATTATTTATTATATTTTGTGTGAGAATTTGGAAAAGTTACAATGATAAGATGAGATGGTTTCTCAATCCAAGCGGCCTCTAAAATTTAAACATTAACAAATGGAGATTTACATTATTCCTTTCTTGGTTAAGGGGGCTTCATCAAAACTCTTATTCAAAGCATCTGTCTAATGTGCGATATAATACGCAGGACCATCTCTATAAACATGAGCATCATCTCTAATTGCTAATCCAGGTTCAGTTCATTCTCTTTGGTCCAGATCAATTGACTCATGTCCATATCCATCTTGTGGTCCTGCTACAACTTCTGTCGTGGCAGTTTAGAAAATAAAGGGGTGAGATTTCATGAAAATCTCAGTATGTTAGCAACCAACTTACAGTGAGATAACATAAACATGATAAATAATAAACATAAAATGCATTAATGTAGAAAACATACTTTTATTTCTTTCATCCAGATTTATTTGTACAAACATGTTTTGAATAACTTTCAGATAAACATAACACATTTTCTTACAGAGAACACTTGTTCAAAGAAACATAGTTTTGCATTTCTTTTCTCTTCTTTCGTTTTCTTTTTCAAAACATCTTGTTTAACATATGGTAACATCACAACTCCCTCTTTTGCACTGTGAGCACCTGTTAGATTTATTTCATCATATTTGCATAGTTAAAGTTTCATACTTTCATTCATAGGTGTACCCAACAACCCTAAGTACCATTTACATATGACCATCACCCTGGAATCCTTTAAAGAGGATTCAACCATTGCTCCTTCTTCGTCAACCCAGGGGTTACTACTCAATTTTTACTCACTCCAGGGTGGACAGAAGAGTTCCACTAGGATACTTCCTCATCTTAGCATTTGGGATCATGATAAAAATATTTCTTTCATACTATGCATATGAAAAACATATTGAATGGCATGTGCTTTTTTTCTCAAGAATCAAACTTTGCATGAAATATCATAACTTTAAACATGTCAATCTGTAAGAATGCTTGAATATGTTAAAGTTTATAAAAACATCACATGCCTCATAGACTCAGAATATTCATGAGATAAATGCTAGGTAATTCATGCTCAAACTCAACATTGAATGCTTTGTTTATACGTCATCATATAGATATTATCTAAAAGTAGGTTAGAGACCAACTTACAATGTTCATGAGTGTTTGAAGTGGCTTCAAATTAAGAAATGTCTTTCATGTATTAGAATTTTATAAAATTCCTTTCTTAACCCTATAAACCATGGTATGCATGTTGGTGCTCATGTTGGTGATGTTCATCTTCACGGGTGCATGTGCTTGGATTGTGAAACATGGTGACCTCAAGATGGTAATGGTAATGATAATCAACCCGAGATAGTGTGTGAGTTTGTGTTAACCTTCATATACCCGAAGCATATGTGTGGGTGATTCTTTGGACATAGGCTACACATGTGATGGGAACCAAGATGGGCCTAGTCTTAAAGATCATTTGCAACTTCCAAATGGGCCAAGAAGATCAAGGAGATAATGCAAGGATTGATGCAATCCACTTGGGACAAGTTTAGCAAGAGCCCAACATTCAAGATGGGGCTTGAAGGATGAAGATCCAGTTTTAATTCATTTGATCAGCTACGGAAGAGGGTAACGTCAAAACTTAAAGGCTTTGGGCTCTTGAAGGGTTTCAACTTATTTAATTCATTTAAAGAACTTATTTTATTAGTTTAGAATAATTGAGTTTATTATGGGAAGTACTTAAGGGGGCCTATGCAAGGGCATGTTGGGAAAGTTATTATTTTATTGAACTAGGGTTAGGGTTACTGTAACCGAGTTACTGTAGTGCGTCACTGTTCATCTAGGGGCACTTTTGGAAGATGGTGGTTTATTTTGGCTAGGGTTTCATTAGGTTTTGCTTTAAATACTTTATGTAGCCTCATTCTATTCAGTTTATGAAGTTTATGAAATTTGATGAATTTATTCATTGTGAGTTGAGTTTTACTCATCTTGTTCTTAATTGAACTTTTGAACTTATCAAAGGTAAATCACAACCTTTGTAGCGTTCCTCCTTTGTAATCTGGGTTCTTGAGACGTGTTCTTCAATGGGTCTAGATTTTAATATAATCTAGGTTCTTGAAACGAGTTCTCATCGGGTCTAGATTTTCCATCCATTGACTTGATATTGATTTTCTTGGGGAGTTTACAAATTGATTGTGGGTTTAAGGGAATTCATTCCCGCGGGTTCATATCAACATGAGTGTGTGGATGCTTGGAACCAAAACTCACCACAAGGTGATGACCACTCACCGATGGGTTTCTCTTCAAAAGCACGACTAGGCTCCTCTCTTCTCACCCTAGAAATCTTACTCACCAATTACTTAAGGGTTCTTGTGGATGTAGTGGAGAGAAGGTGAGGTTTAGGAGTTGTATTTATAAGCATTCTTGAAGACTAGGGTTGCTTATAACGGGTTAGCCGTTTGCTCTTACCCATGGTGATATGGCTTGGTTGGCAAGGACCTTCTTCGAGAGTGTTCCATGGATGATGTGGGAGATCTTAGGGGCCATGATCTTTTGGATGTGGGAGGCAAGCGAAAATTCATGAATAGTTCATGGTTTGGTTTAAGTGATACTTGGTATTGCTTCCTTCAATCCATGGCCGACGGTGGTTTCTCCTAGATTCCATGGTAATTTTTTTGGTCTTCTTTCTTTCATAAGACCAAGTGAGAGATAGAGAGAGGAAGATGATATGGGATGCTTGTCTAAGTGGTGAAAGACCTTGGAGATGAAGGGGTGAGGTGTTGAAGCCGATGAACTCCATTTGACTATCTCTTTGTTTTTCTTTGATTCTTTCTTCTTCTTCCATGGTTTCAAACCATGATTATCTGTCATTTGGAGATGAAGATTTGCAGATCTCATCTTTTCTTGAAGGCTACGAAGTGAGTTGAGGGAATAATGGAAGATTTGGAAGAAAGCTCATTAATGAGATTCTGCTAGGGCTAGGCTAATAGTTCCCTATTTGGTTGGATTCTAAGAGCACTTTCCTTGCTTCCTTTTTGTAGATCTAATTCCTCTCTTAAAGACCTTTAGTTGAATTGAGAATCTTCAGAAAATCTACTTCAAACGTGACTCAAATCATTGGTTTTTCCTTAGGGGTCCCCGATTGCTTGTTTTTAGGTTATGAGTGGTGTTCAAGTAATTTGACATGTGGCTCGGGAGTTTGACATGGATCAGCTTCTCTCATACCCTTAGGGTGATGTGTCTAAGTCATATTTTGAGAAGATGGGGTGTTGGAAACTTGTGGGAGGTAGACAAATTCTGTTTTTCTTTCAAGGGACACAATCTACCCAAAAGGTATCTTAGGTGGTTTTGGTCTTTGCTTCTTGACTCTTTGACTAGGTGGGGAAAAATCTGATTTTGGGTTTAGGAAATTTCCTATTCTTTGCTTGGGGCCAATGTCTAAGACTTGGGAAATAGTTTCTTCCAACCATTGGCTTGTAGTAACATTGATGGGAACCAAGGTGGGCCTAGTCTTAAAGATATGTTGCAAGTTCCAGATAGGCCAAATACAAGTTCGCGGGCTTGAAGGATGAAGATCTATTTGATTCATTTGATTAGTTATGGAGGAGGGCAATAACATGACTTAAAGGCTTTGGGCACTTGAAGGCTTTCATCTTATTTTATTCATTTAAATGACCTATTTTATTAGTTTAGAATAATTGAGTTTATTATAGGAAGCACTTAAGAAGGCCTATGCAAGGGCATGTCGGGAAAGTTATTATTTTATTGAACTATGGTTAGGGTTACTGTAGCCGAGTTACTGTAGCGCGACACTGTTCACTCAGGGGTACTTTTGGAAGATGGGGCATTATTTTGGCTAGGGTTTTAATTAAGTTTTGGTTTAAATACTCTTTGTAACCTCATTTTAATCAGTTTATGAAATTTGATGAATTTATTCATTGTGAGTTGAGTTTTACTCCTCTTGTTCTTAATTGAACTTTTGAACTTATCAAAGGTAAATCACAACCTTTGTGGCGTTCCTCCTTTGTAATCTGGGTAAAGTCTTCCTTGAACCAAAATGACCACTCCAATATGCAAACTCAATGAATGAAAAATGATACTCCCGCAAACGTTCATTGATATGAACCCGCGGGAATGAAATCCCTTGAACCCACAGTCAATTTGAAAACTTTCCAAGAAAGCCAAAATCAAGTCTATGGATGGAGAATCTAGACCCGATGAGAACTTGTTTCAAGAACCTAGATTATATTAAAATCTAGACCCGTTGAAGAACCCGTCTCAAGAACCCAGATTACAAAGGAAGAATGCCACAACGGTTGTGATTTACCTTTGATAAGTTCAAAAGTTCAATTAAGAACAAGAGGAGATAAACTCAACTCAAAATGAATAAATTCATCAAATTTCATAAACTTCATTAACTGATTAGAATTAGGCTACATAGAGTATTTAAAGCAAAACCTATTGAAACCCTAGCCAAAATAAACCCCCATCTTCCAAAAGTGCCCCTAGATGAATAGTGTCGCGGCTACAGTGACTTGGCTACAGTAACACTAACCCTAGTTCAATAAAATAATAATTTTTCCAACATGCCCTTACATAGGTATAAACCCAATTATTCTAAACAAATAAAATAGGTCCTTGAAATTAATTAAATAAGTTGAAAGCCTTCAAGTGTCCAAAGCCTATAAGTCATGTTGTTGCCCTTTCCATAGCTTATAAAATGAATCAAAGCATAATCTTCATCGTTTAAGCCTTTGAACTTGTATTTGGCCCATCTGGAACTTGCAACATATCTTTAAGACTAGGCCCACCTTGGTTCCCATCATCACGCAACAAGTCAATGAATGGCAAATGATACTCCCATAAACGTTCATGCAATATGTCTGAAATCTTATTTTCACCAGAATGACCACTCCTATTATATGCAAACTCAATGAAACACAAATGATACTCCAGCAAACGTTCATGCAACACTTCAATGTATGGCAAATGATACCCCCATAAATGTTCATGCAATACATCAATGAATGACAAATGATACTTTCACAAACGTTCGTGCAACACGTCTTTGAATGGCAAATGATATTCCCACAAACATTCATGCAACACAACAAAATTCTTCCTTATACCAAGGTTACCCAACAAACTAGCATGTCCATCACACACAAGCAACTTACGCATAAAATTAGTAGGCACACAAAATCTATTCTTTCTAAACAAGTACCAATCTAGTTTATAGAACTTACCAAAAGATGATTTCTCACATGTTCCATACACACTAGCAAAATCATCATCATTAGCATGCAATTCCTTATCATATTCAAGTCTCAACAATTTTGCATCTAAAATGAAGACAAGGACATACCTTCTTGCTAAAGCATCAACCACAAAATTTTTCATACCTTGTGTGTATTTGAATACATGAGGAAAAGTCTCAATACAATCCTTCCACTTAGCATGCATTCTACTCAACAACTTACCTTGTCCCTTTAAGTGTGTCAAGGACTCATGTTCTTCAAATAAAGGTCGGTTAGGAATTGTCGCACCTGGCACAATATCAACGTAGTGCTCTATCTCCCTAATAGGTGACAATCCCCTAAACACAACTCTAGGAATCACGACCTCATATCCCTGCAACAAAGAAACAACAGCACTAGGCAAATAGTCGTTAAATTCGTTAGCATAAAAGCTGGCCTTAGCATAAAAACTCACTTTTGTCTTTTTATTTCTCTCTACAATCTCTCTTTCTTTTTCCTCTTGTGGCTCCACTATTTTTTCTTGACTCTCAACCACTTCACTATTTTCTTTTTCTCTCTCTCTTTGTTTTGATCTTTCGGCCTCATTCTCTTTTTTCCTCCCACTCTCTTTGTTCTTTTCACCCTCTATTTTTATTTCAGTCTCCTCTTTTTTTGAACTCTCGGCCTCACAATTGTTTTTCAACTCATTCTCTCTTTTTCTTGAGATTTCAGCCTCACCCAAATCTTTTCCCTTTGATGGTTCGGTCTTCCCCTTTGCAACAACTTGATCATTTTTGTCCCACTTTGGTTTCCAATGAGTACTAGAAACCGAAGTATACCTTGATGTACCCTTTCCTTTTAGCCTTCTCTCCACCTTCATAGCCATGTGCACCATATTCTCTACCTCCTCATAATATTGCAACTCAACTACATTGGCTATCTCCCTATTCAACCCCCTCAAAAATCTTGTCATCGTGGCCTCCCGATCCTCCACTACATTAGCCCGAATCATAGCCACCTCCATCTCCTTCTGGTAGTCCTCTACACTGCTAGACCCCTGTATAAGATTTTGTAATTTTTGGTAGAGGTCTCTATAGTAGTGGCTAGGTACAAATCTCCGCCTCATGATAGCTTTCAACTCTCTCCATGTTTCTACAGGCCTCTCAAGATTCCTCCTCCTATTAGATACTAATTGATCCCACCAAATAATCGCATAATCGGTGAACTCAATTACAGCCAACTTCACCTTCTTCTCCTCAGAGTAATTATGACAATCAAATACCAACTCTATTCTTTTCTCCCACTCTAAATAAACTTCAGGGTCAGTTCAACCTTGGAATGATGGTATTTTCATTTTGATGCTTCCAATGTTCTTATCTACTCTATCTCGACCCCCTGAGTTTGCCCTAAGGCCTCTTCCATGCCTAACTCCTCTATGTCCACCCAATCCAACTTCAAATGTTAAGCCTTCCTCATCCTCACCAAACTCTCCATTCTTATACCCATTCTCAATTCTAGGCTCATGTCGCCTCCTATCTCTCTCACCTTGCAGATTTCTAATCATTGCTTTTTGATTATCCATACTATCCCTCACTTCACCCAACACCAAGTTCAACCGCTCAAACTGTTGTTGCATGGCCTGCAACACAAAGGATGAGTTATCTACCACACCTTTTGGTGATGAGTCACTTCTATGAGACATCATAATATGCTGCACAAAAAGAATGTTAGTGGAAAACCCCACACACTCCCTTACGTGTTTACACTCAAATAATGGCACTCTACTCGAGTTTCACTCTTAGTGGCTTTTTCCCGATAAAAGTCTCACACTCTCTTGCCTTTTACCTCAAGAGTTTTTCCACTCAAGTTCTTTAAGAACTAATTGAACACAATCAATAGAAAGCAACCTTGTTTTATCCCAACTAGTAACTAGATCCAGGAAACAAGAACAAGAGAAACATGGAATGAATAAAAATGACATGAGAATCAAGGAAGTTGTACGGATGAAAGAGTAACAATAAGACAGGATACCAACTTTAGTGATGTATGCAGCAGCCCCTTTGATGATAAGGTTCAATCAACAAATTTCTTTCTTTCTCATTTTTGTAACTATGTAGCAACCTCTGAATATGCTACCTTTTCTTTTCTTCTTCTTCTTCTCTTTTTCTTTTTTTTTTTCGATTTTTTCTTTTCTTTTCCTTTCTTTTCTTTTCTATTCTTTTCTTTTTCCTTTCTTTTCTTTTCTTTAATTCAATCACAAACAGCAATTACTCAATTGTGAAAATCAAGCAATTGAATTCAAGCACAGAAGAATTGACAATGAAATAGAAGATAATCAATGAAACAACACTCCAAGCAGTGGAAAAACTTAGAGATGTAGAAATCCTAGAATTTTGAAACCCTAGGAGATGCAAATTTCAGCCAAACCCAAAACCCTAAGAATTTCGGCAGCCTACATTTTGTTTCTACTTTTTTATTTTTATTTTTTGGCAACCCTAGAACAATGAAGCTCTAGAATTAAATTTAAGGATGTTAGAATTAAAAGATAGAATCAGACCTGATTGGAAACCTTGCTCTGGATACCAAATGATATGAACCCGTGGGAATGAATTCCCTTGAACCCACAACCAATTTGAAAACTCCCCAAGAAAGCCAAAATCAAGTCAAAGGATGGAGAACCTAGACCCGATGAGAACTTGTTTCAAGAACCTAGATTATATTAAAATCTAGACCCGTTGAAGAACCCGTCTCAAGAACCCAGATTACAAAGGAGGAACGCCACAAAGGTTGTGATTTACCTTTGATAAGTTCAAGAGTTCAATCAAGAACAAGAGGAGAAAACTCAACTCACAAATAAAATTCAATATTGTCTCCTTGATCTTCTTGGCCCATCTGGAAGTTGCAAATGATCTTTAAGACTAGGCCCATCTTGGTTCCCATCAGACACCCTGCAACTGCTCTATAGCAGTAACCGTTTGTGAGTGAGGGGACAGAGTAGTAACCACTATTGGTGGTTTCGCCAGTGACAGATTCTGATGACAATCCAAATCCAAGTCATCGACAGAAGGAGATCCCTCATGTAGATTATTCTTAGTATCTACACGAGATCGATTTCTCAGTAGTGCACCCCCAATCCATAGCCACAAACCATTAGGAAAGTCACTAGTGTAAAACTATTCTTTGTCTTGAATCCACAATAAATAATCTCGATCTCCATGTCCAAGGAGGCCACAACAATAACAAAATTGGGGTAAAACGCTCATATTTGAAATAAACCCAGACATAATCTAAACACCCCAAAGCGACACATTTACCACAAGGCAATGGTTGGCTTATATGCAAAGAAATACGAACCCGAACAAACTCACCCCAACCTGGTTGGACTCGTGCAAATCAATATCTTCAACATGACCCAATGTCTCAGCAATTTTCCGCACAGTCCTAGCATTCATTCCATCCATAGGAAGATCATAAATCTGAACCTAGAAAAAGGTGAAAGACATCGGAACCTTGGAAATTTGCAGCGAGCCATCATATTCCGACAGAATCACCAAACTACTACAACATCCAAGGACCATTATTCATAATATGCTCTTTTTCACATTGTTTGGAAAAAGCAGCCAAAAACAAATTGTCTCCCATGTCATAAATCCAAAAACCAGTTGTTGGGTGGCATAAATTTTGCATCATCATCTTAAAAGCCTCCTTGTTGTAAAACTTCACAGTTAGAAGTTTGAAAAGAAAACACCGATCCGTAGCAAAGGTTTTATTGGAGCAATACTATGTACAGTCCCCATTTGGGGACTGCAATGCAAGCCTAGGAAATTTTATCTTTAAAATTTTTTAAAATTACAAAAATATCCCTCCTAAAATTATATTTTTTTTCTCATTTAATAAAAGACCTGCATATACAATTCCCAAGTTGGACTGCAAATAGAATTTCTCTTCATTGCTATTCTGCGATTCTCCTCGAGAAGGCGGCTGTATGTCTCTCTAGTCAATTGAATAAAATAGAGTACACGTAATTAGGCCAGTCATATATTGTAAAACCTGGTTCCAATGTGAAGTTGTTTTCAAAAAAAAAAAAAGAATTTAAGGGTCGAGATATTTTTCTAAGACAAATTGTTTTATTTTTAGCAATTGAGTCGAGGCCTTTAATTCATTGAAAGCCCAACAGCCCGTGTTACCTTACTTCAGACTCCACGTTATTCACAGTTTCACATCCGTTTTATGCCCATGCATGCACGCCACTTTCTCTCATCTCTAGAATTTTATTTTTGGTATTTCAATCACCATAAATACACATCCTTCGTGTATGAAGAAAACCCAGAATAGGGTTGCCATCTCCTTCTCCAAGCTAGGGCTGCCACACGAGTAACTCCCCCCACGCCTCCACGTTCAGGCAGCACCAATCTCACGCACAAACCACATCTCGCATGACCGAAACCACAGTGTGATAGCATTGCCCAAGCCCCACCCTCCGTCGTCCGTACTGCCACTGCACCAGTACACATATACGACTGTCATCCCACGGCACAACAGCCCTTTGCACTGCCCAGAGCTCTCACTGTCCCCATAAAAAAAATCGATGCAACTCGTACATGCACTACATCTCCACGGATAGCAACTCCACCTCACCATGCGCCACCTCCACTTGACCTTCATTGGAGCTCCAGTTCCTCCGTCGTACACCACTGCACCACCACCATAGTGCCGAGAACAACCACCTACATAGTGAACCGAAAACTCTCCTGTTTTAGCCCTCGAAAACATAGCAACGCACAGCCGGTGTGATGGGAACCAAGATGGGCCTAGTCTTAAAGATCATTTGCAACTTCCAGATGGGCCAAGAAGATCAAGGAGACAATATTGAATTTTATTTGTGAGTTGAGTTTTCTCCTCTTGTTCTTGATTGAACTCTTGAACTTATCAAAGGTAAATCACAACCTTTGTGGCGTTCCTCCCTTGTAATCTGGGTTCTTGAGACGGGTTCTTCAACGGGTCTAGATTTTAATATAATCTAGGTTCTTGAAACGGGTTCTCATCGGATCTAGATTCTCCATCCTTGACTTGATTTTTGGCTTTCTTGGGGAGTTTTCAAATTGATTGTGGGTTCAAGGGAATTCATTCCCACGAGTTCATATCATTTGGTATTCAGAGCAAGGTTTCCAATCTGGTCTGATGCTATCTTTTCATTTTAGCATCCTTTAATTTAATTCTAGGGCTTCATTGTTCTAGGGTTGCCAAAAAAAAAAAAAAAAAAAAGAAACAAAAAGTAGTCTGCCGAAATTCTTAGGATTTTGGGTTTGGCTGAAATTTGCATCACCTAGGATTTCCTGCATCTCTAAGTTTGACAATTGCTTAGAGTGTCGTTCCATTGATTCTCTTCTACTTCATTGTCCATGCTTGTTGTATGTTTGAATTCAATTGCTTGGTTTTCACAATTGAATATTGCTGTTTGTGGTTGAATTAGAGAAAAGAAAAGAAAAGAAAAGATAAGAAAATTTGAAAAAAAAAAAAACAGAAAGAAGAAGAAGAAGAAAAGAGAAGGTGGTGTATTCAAAATTGCTACATAGTTACAACAAAGAGAAAGAAAGTGTTTGTTGATTGAGCTTTTATCATCATAGGAGCTGAATACATCTTTCTAGTTGGTATCTTATTTTCTAATTACTCTTTCCCTCGTATAAATTCCTTGAGTCTCATGTCATTTTATTCTTTCATTGTTTCTTGGATCTATATTACTGGTTGGAATAATACAAGGTTGTATTGTCTTGACTTAGTTCAACTAGTTCTTAAAGAACTTGAGCGAGAAAACTATTGAGGTAAAAGGCAAGAGAGTGTGAGACTATTATCTGGAAAAAGCCAATTAAGAGTGAAACACGAGTGGAGTGCCATTATTCGAGTGTAAACACGTGAGTGTGTGAGGTTTTCCCACTAACATTCTTTTTGTGCAGCACATTATGATGTCTCATAGGAGTGACTCATCACCAAAGGGGATGCATAACTCATCCCTTCTGTTGCAAGCCATGTAACAACAGTTTGAGAAGTTGAACTTGGTGTTGGATGAAGTGAGGGATAGGATGGATCATCAAGATACGGTAATTAGAAATCTTCATGGCAGGAGAGATAGGAGGCATCCTGAGTTTAGTGTTGAAAATGAGTATGAGAATGAAGACTATGGTGATTCTCTTGTTACTAGGCGTGCACTCAATACACAAATTAAGATGAATGATACAAAGCAGCAGAGTGAGAACGTTTTTCATACTAGATGCCACATCAACAACAAGGTATGTAGTATAGTCATTGATTTGAGGAGTTGTATTAATTTGGCTAGCACTACTTTAGTTGAGAAATTGAATTTACGTACCTTGAAACACCCTAGACCATACATGTTACAGTGGTTGAGTGATTGTGGGGAGGTTAGGGTAAATAAGCAAGTGCTAGTTTCTTTTTCAATTAGGAAATACCAAGATATGGTCCTTTGTGATGTAGTGCCTATGCATACTGGTCATATTTTGTTGAGGATGCCATGGCAGTATGATAGGAATGTGATCCATGATGGGTTAAGGAACATGTACAGTTTTGAAAAGGATGGAAAAACAATCAAACTTGCTCCTTTAACTCCAACACAAGTCCATGGGGATCAATTTAAGCTGAAAAGTGAGGTTGCGCAAAAAAGAAAGAGTGAAAGTGAGATTGAGCTGAAAAACAAGAGTGAATGTGAGATTGAGAAAAAAAGAAATAGTGAGTCTGAAATGGAGAAAGAGAGAAAAATGAGAGAGAAAAAAGAAGAGGGTGAGACTAAGACCACAAGAAAAAGAAAGAATGAGTTGAAAAATAATTGTGAGGTCAATAGTACAAAAAAAGATGAAGAAAAAAAGAGTGACAGAAAAAAAAAGAGAGTCAAAAGGATAAAGAGTGTGATAGGGAAAAAGAGAGTGAAAAAGAAAAAGAGAGTGGAAAGAAAAGAGAGAGTGAAGTAAGTGAGAGAAAAACAAAGAGAAAAGTGAGTTTTTATGCTAAGGCGAGTCTTAATACTAACGAACTTGACGTATGTTTGCCTAGTATTGTTGTCTCTTTGTTGCAGGGATATAAGGTGATGATTCCTAACAGAGTGTTTCGCGGATTGCCACCTATTAGGAAGATAAAGCACTACATTGATTTTGTGTCAAGTGCAACAATTTCTAACCGACATTTCTTGGAAGAACATGAGTCCTTGACACACTTAAAGGGACAAGGTAAGTTGTTGAGTAGAATGTGTGCTAAGCGGGAGGATTGTATTGAGACTTTTCCTCATGTATTCAAATACACATAAGGTATGAAAAATTTTGTCGTTGATGCTTTAGCAAGAATGTATGTCCTTGTCTTCATTTTAGATGCAAAATTGTTGAGACTTGAATATGATAAGGAATTGCATGCTAATGATGATGACTTTGCTAGTGTATATGGAACATGTGAGAAAGCATCATTTAGTAAGTTCTATAAACTAGATTGGTACTTATTTAGAAAGAATAGATTTTGTGTGCCTACTAGTTTTATGCGTAAGTTGCTTGTGTGATGGACATGGTGGTTTGTTGGGTAACCTTGGTGTAAGAAAGACTTTTGTTGTGTTGCATGAACATTTTTGAGACTATCATTTGCCATTCAATGACGTGTATCATGGACGTTTGTGGAAGTATCATTTTTCATTTATTGATGTGTTACATGAACGTTTGTGGGAGTACCATTTGCCATTCATTGACGTATCACTTGAATGTTTGTGGAAGCATCATTTGTCATTCATTAACGTGTTGCATGAACATTTGTGGAAGTGTTACTTGCCATTCATTGAGTTTGCATATAATTGGAGTGGTCATTTTAGTGTAAGGAAAGATTTAGGTTTGTTTCATGAACGTTTGTGGGAGTATCATTTGCCGTTCATTGAATTGTTACATAGACATTTCCGGGAGTATCATTTGCCATTCATTGAGTTTGCATATTGGAGTCATTTTGGTTCGAGGAAGACTTTAGATGTGCTTCATGAACATTTGTGGGAGTATTGTTTACCATTCATTGAGTTTACATACTATTGGAATGTTCATGCTACTACTAAATTTTCACCATTTGAAATTGTTTATAGACATAATCCATTTACTCCTTTAGATTTAACACCTTTACCTATTAATGACAGGAGTAGCTTGGATGGTCTTTTCCAAATTCTTGAACAAATTAATGAAAATGCATATCTAATAGATCTTCCAGGTAAGTATCATGTTTCTACTATTTTCAATGTTACTAACCACTTTCCCTTTGATCCAGGTGGAGATTTGAAGTCGAATCCTTTTGAAGAGAGGGGGAATGATGGGAACCAAGATTGGCCTAGTCTTAAAGATCATTTGCAACTTCCAGATGGGCCAAGAAGATCAAGGAGACAATATTGAATTTTATTTGTGAGTTGAGTTTTCTCCTCTTGTTTTTGATTGAACTCTTGAACTTATCAAAGGTAAATCACAACCTTTTATGGCGTTCCTCCCTTGTAATCTGGGTTCTTGAGACGGGTTCTTCAACGGGTCTAGATTTTAATATAATCTAGGTTCTTGAAACGGGTTCTCATCGGGTCTAGATTCTCCATCCTTGACTTGATTTTTGGCTTTCTTGGGGAGTTTTCAAATTGATTGTGGGTTCAAGGGAATTCATTTCCACGGGTTCATATCACGGTGCCCTTGTCGTTCAAAGCCACCACACACAGTGCCAGCACCTCCACGTCATTACCATCGACACAGAGAACTCCAACGGTCACTTCACGCCGCGTCCCTACTGGTAAGCTCTCATAGTGCCACGACCACCTCGCCGTTCTTCCATTCTCTCTCTCCGTCTCTCTCTTTTTCTACGTAAGGTTCCTCTCTCTCTCTCTCTCTCATTAGCTGGTCTCTCTCTCTAACCAGTGTTCTGCCGCCGCCCCCACCACCGTAAACAACCGCCCAGCTCGCCATCTTCGTGCCCTCCATCACTCGGTGAGTATGGCTCCATATGAATTTATACTGTGATATATATGAACCTGTCATTAGTAGGTTTTGTTTTAAAATACAAGATTTTATAAAGGAAATAGAGAAAGATTTGAGATATTATTAGTGATAATATATCAATTTTAAGAAGTACATAGTAAGTGCAAAATGTTATTTAGAGATCTTTAAAGAGAAACTAATTAGTCTATTTTTATTAAATGAAATTTTTACTTCCTAACTTTTAATCAATTTTGTTATAATTATCTTAAGAGATTTTTCTTAAACTAGAGATGTATTTTTGTGGCATAGTTGTATTTAGTATAATATTATTATGCAATTTAGAAATGACTTAGAGTATAATAGTGAGAGGAATTAAGTGGATATTGATGGTTTTAGAAAATTATGATATTTTAGGAATTATAAGAATTTTAGGTTTTGTGGATTTAAAATAGGTTTTTTTAGTATTTTAGATTTAAATATCGAAATACGTGATTAATTGAAAATTTACGAAAATTACTTAATTATTTTTTATAGGTGACGATTGTTAATTGTTCAACATTTTTTAGGAAAATTCTGAAAGGCTAAAAAGTCCAGGTAAGCGGGATTCCTATGCTATACTTTGGATAAAATAAAATGATACGATGTTGCTTTTGAAGATATGCATATTTGTTTTGAAAAGAAATAAGAAAACAACCTCAAATATGTGTTCTGCATATGCATGAAAGTTGTATAAGAGAGTATTTTCTGTCATGACTGGTGTAGACATGAGCTAATTTGTGCATTCTGTTTCTGATCATGCAAAAAGAGCGAA
The DNA here is from genome assembly GCF_001411555.2 of Juglans regia. Taxonomy (NCBI): domain Eukaryota; kingdom Viridiplantae; phylum Streptophyta; class Magnoliopsida; order Fagales; family Juglandaceae; genus Juglans; species Juglans regia. The sequence continues at coordinate 16,716,907 of NC_049902.1, read as the reverse complement.
TATGAAAATCTAAAAGTTTTTTTGTTCTGAACAAATGAAGATGTTTTGATTCTATTTATTTTGAACATGTTAAATTATCTGAAGCTATTCAGTATTTGGTTTTGATATGATGTGGCATCTGAAAACCTTGGCATGAGATTCTGATTCTGTATTCTTATTAAAGTCTGATTTCGATGGTTCTATTTTGTTCTGATAAGGCCCAACCACGGGTGATAATAGTGGATACGGCCCAACCACAGGTAATAATAGTGGTATACAGCCCAACCATGGGTTATAATAGTGGATACGGCCCTTCCACGGGTTATAATGGTGGTTTATAACCCTACCATAGGGGTTAAACATGGTATACAACCCAACCACGGGTTATAATAGTGGATACGGTCATTCCACGGGTAATAATGGTGATTTATGACCCTACCACGGGAGTTAAACATGATATCTATCCCGATGTGATGCTCTGATTAATGAAGATGAGGTCTCAAATCTTGATATTCCAAAGGATTGTTTTTTGGAATAAGAATGTTTTTCTGAAAGTTTCGCTCTGATATTTTTGTAACATGTTTTGATATTTGCATTCTGAAAGTAAACATTTTGTTTTGCATTCTAAATTTTGAAAATGCTCATGTTTACATACTGGTATATGTCATCTGCTTACTGAGTTATTGATGACTCACCCCTTATCTTCACAATATTTTCAGATCATTTTGATGTATAAGCTGGAAATCAAGAGTAAGGTTTGATGATCATAAATGAATAAGTGCCAGATGGTACAAGTTTATTGGAGAGTCTTATTTAATAGGTTTATGATTTTATGTTATTTAATATTTGGAGTCCTAGATATTTCTAAATATTTATGGAGTTTTTAAATTATCTCATTGAGGTATTTTTTGTTTGGTGTCCTGATAGAGAAACATATATTTTGATTTGAATAAATGAATTTGTACTTTTTGAAAATATTGAAATATTGAAATATGTTATGAAAATTGAATTTAGATTATAAGAGTTAACTCTCCGAATTTCTAGAAACGGGAGAGTTACAGATATTGTACGAATGACAATAAGCAAATCTCAAAGTGAGGACAACACTCTCATGAAGAGAGAGAACCAGGTTGTGGAGGAATTCTTGGTTGTAGCCGTTCGTAGTACAAACACTTCTAATGTTTTGGCATCTGTTAAATCAAATTAAAAGACCAATATTTTTGGGAGAATGGATAAAAGAAGGATAGGAAATGGAAAGTCTACTGAGAGTCCCATCCCAGATAAAATAAAAACTGAACAGAGGAAGAAATTGATGAGAAAAAAAGAATCAGAGGGACAAGAATGTGAGAAGAAATTACCTATAAAAAAACAACAAAACGAATCATTTGAGTCTATTTTAACTCAACTATTTACTTTTTAATAATCAGTACATAAACATACTATGGTAACTAATTATTTACTTTTTAATAATAAGTACACAAAGGTACCATGGTAATGTAGTTTACTCGCTTTCTTCCTAAAATTTTTTTAAAGAGAAATTATATTCATAAATCTTTTAATCATCATCTCCAAAACGATACCTAAATTTTATTCATAAATTGCCATTTTCAAATGCAGCCAATGAAAGAATTATTACTAGCAGACTTACCTTATTTTTCATTTTCAAACATTAAACAAGGCGAGAGATATTTTTCTGTAAAGTAAATATATCGAATCAAATTGATGCCAGAAATTATTGTATACTGCATTATATGCAAAATCACATGATATGGGCAAACATACGCAACCTGCAAGGCATCGGCCCCTACAAACTGAGCATCTCTTTAGGCAAAGGAAATTATGTCTACGGCATTGTCAATCGGCTCTCAAGACAACAGTTTAACTTTGAGAATCTCTTTAGGAAAGATTCCATTTGATGGAGATATAAAACTGAGCATCTTTTGGGGTAAAACTAGAAGACGATGTAATTATATAACCAGCAGATCTGTTTCAACCAAACTGTGAGTGGTTGTTTCTCCTTTCTTGGCCTGCATAGCCGGCAGTGAAAAATAACCAAAACATTTTGTGCTCCAAGAGACTGACAACAATAAAATCCAAGCAACAGACCAACTAGATATCAACCAGACTGTCTGGAACATAATCAACAGGCTGACTTTCGGTGTCCTCAAGCTCTGATTGAACGGCTGTTTGCTTAGCTTTCTTGTATCTGCTCGAACTTCTGAGGATTGTATCTAAGGTCAAACTCTTGGCCCTTGAAGAGCTTCTGATAGAGTAATTACATGCATAAGAGAGAGAATATGATTATTGTTTTATAACCAGAAAGAAAAAATCAGCAAGTATGTAACCTTGAAGTGAGAGATTTTTAAGACAAATTAGCTTCTAGTAGCATCACACAGAGATGCACAAATACTTTTTCAGTATGATACAGACGCCACTTTCATATATATATATATATATATATATATATATAATATTACACAGACACGTGCATGCACAAATATATTCTTCCTGACACTTACTTTGCTTTTCTGATGCTTCTTCCACCACTGTTCTTTCTTTTTGAGTCATAAGATCCTGAAACGATTTTGATTCAAATTGAAAAATTAGCTGGCTGCTTTAATTAAGTTCAGAGTAAATTTTGCGAACTATTAAGTAAAAGAGGACAAGTTATCCACTCAAATCTCTTGAACTTCCTATAATAGCTTCGGTGTACAATATGCCCAGCCCTCGGTCCATTCAATTTGAAGAAATATGGTAAGAGCAAAAGGAACAATAAGGTTACTGCAAAGTGGACTTGCGGACAATAGTTGGCATCAATTGTTCATATTCTGGCATCTAAAGAAACATTTTACATCCTACAAGCACAGTGTAAAGGAAATTCCAAATCCAGTTTATATACAAATAATGATAGTGTTCAGCTTCTGAACTAAGGTATTGAAGACAGATGCAGCCTCATTCATAGATGTTAAAAGGACCATTCGGAAGTCGAGAGAAGTACTGGCCTAAACAGTGTTACTTCACCTTCTCATATTCATATCTCCTATAAGGACAATATAGATAATTTAAGTGACTTACCATTAGATAATTAAAGCCACAACAAATACATTCTAAAAGACTAAGCTTTGGAAAATAAAAGAAATAGCAATGAATTTGCAGGATAGGAAGTGGCCTTCTTGATCTATAAGACTCATTAGATAAACTATGGTTTCAACAGTCTGACAAACTCAGTAATTAAGAGTGTTGAGATGTATGAAGAACAGAAAAGGTCAAATTATAATTTTTTTTTTATAAGTAAAAATATTATAATATCAAAAGGAATAACCAAGTACACTGAATGTATATAAAAAAACACCTAGCCCATATTAGAGAGCCCCTAATGACCTAAAAGCCTGTGAAAAACAATCCAAAATACACAAAGCCCGAATTGGAATAGAACACACCTCCCCGACCCCAACCCCTTGTTTCCCGTAGAACTAATACTCAACCTGAAACCCCAACCCCTTGTCCCTGTTTTCACGATGCCCTCCATTTAGACTTCCTTCTACTTGAGCAACTACTCTTAGCATTGTAGTTGATTGTCCAAAAAAGACGCTATAACTCCCTGCTTTTTTTTAAAATTGATTTAGTTTCAAGCGTGTGGCTTGCCTCAATTGCAGTGATTAGTTCTTTAAATTGGTCTTCACATCCTCCATGTGAAATCCCCACGAAATGCTGAATCTCGTTAACTTTAGGTAGAACCCAATCTGCTATCGGAGGAAGAGAGACGAGGGGAGCAACATTATCCCCAGACACAGTATCCAACTGCACTCCCGACTCTAGACATTCCTCCATACAAGACACCAACGACAAACCCATATTCAAATCTCGTAGCTCCTCAGCAACTCCATTGGTTCTTTCCAATGGTATCAAGGTCCCCATTGGAGATTCTAAGGTGACAGTAAGTCCCTTCACCTCTGGCGACCCTTTATATGCAACTTCAGCAGATTCTACATCTCCTTCATGTTACATAGATAATTTAGGATATTATGGGATTTGATTTGTAATATTTTAGGGATGTTTTCCTTTATATCTAGATTGTATATAGCAGATAATTAGACTGTAAATAACGTTGGAAATATTTACCTTATATAGCATTTAGGCGCTGGAAATCTAGCAACAACTATGTAAATCTCTTATATATATAATGAAAGCAAACCCTATGGAAAGGATATTCAAACCAACTTTGACATGGTACCAGACTCCTCTTATTTCCATCGCTTTGGTCTTAATCATAGGGTGCGATTTTTCATTGCTATTCTTGGGAGGATTTTTTTTTCCTGATTCAGCAAGTTCTTTCTTGCTCTTAGTGGGTCTCGGTGCTTTCTATGGGGTCAAACCTTGTGGGTTTGAGTTTTTGGTGGCTGTCGGAACAGTTTTTCAGAGTTACGAACTCTGTCCTTTGGTGCAAGCCACTTCTCTCAATGGTTTTTCGTGGTGGCTATGCCTCTTTGTGGCTGTCGGCATTATCTGGTGGTTGTTGTGTGGTAGTCGACCACTTATGCATGGCTAACGATGGAGCTGGTCATCGATTGTTCTTCTCCGAGTGTTATCGGCGCACTGTTTTTTTTGCTAATACTCGGTTCTGGGCAGGTATCTCTCGTGGGCCTTCTTGTTTGGGCTTGTATTTCTCAATTGAGGCTTGCGTTACGTGACTGATCTGAGCCTTCTTGTTTATGCTGGTGAATATTAAGTGCACTGGTTGCATTTTGGGTCTTTTCACTTCTTAAATTTTGACAATTTTTTTGAGTTGGGGCTCGGCGATTCTTGTGCTGCTTATTGCTGTGACTGTATGAAATTTTCTGGTTGGACTTATTACTATTTTTAAGTGGTTTTTCATCATGTCTCTTGAAAATACTATTGTTCGATTTACTGGAAAGAATTTTCCTACATGGGAATTTCAATTTAAAATGTTTTTGAAAGGGAAAGAATTATCAACTCATATTGATGGTTTTGGTCAAATTCCCACTAATGAAAAAGAATTTACACAATGGGAGGTCAAGGATGCTAAAGTGGTCTCTTGGCTGTTGGGGACGATTGAGCCCCATATTGTGACCAATCTTTGCTGTTTTACTACAGCTCAAGCTATATGAGACTATCTCCATCGCATTTATCATCAAGATCATAGTACTCAGAAATTCCAATTGGAGTTGAAAATTAGCAATTATACTTGAGGTAATTTGACCATTGAACAATTTTATTCTGGTTTTATTAACCTCTGGAGCAAGTATTCTGCAATTGTTCATGCTAAGGTTCCCCGACGGCACTAGCAGTGCTTCAAGTGGTTCATGCTGAGAGTCGATGTGAGCAATTTCTGATGAAGCTTCGGCCTAAATTTGAACCTATACGGACTGGCTTATTGAACCGTCACCCGGTTCCTTCATTGGATATTTGCTTAGGAGATTTATTGCGTAAATAACAACGGTTATCCACTCAGATAGGTATGACTTCTGAGAAGATCTTTTCTGAGGCAGTGAATGTAGCCTATGCAGCACAAGGAAAAGGGAGGAACAAGTTGCAGTGTTTCTGTTGCAAGGAATTTGGTCATATTGCCGCAATTTCCCTAAGAAAGTTTGTAACTACGGCAAGAAAGAGGGTCATATCATCAAAGACTGTCGAGTGCAGCCTCAGAATTGCCAATCCCAAGCTTTTCAGGCTGCTATTCAGTACTCTTCTTCTTCTTTTGCGCCGTCCACTGTAAACTCTGATTCACCTATTCTCACACCAACAATGGTCCAACGGATGATTGTGTCTGCTTTTACGACCTTAGGCCTGCAAGGTACGATTACTAACTCAACTTCTTGGATTGTTGATTCGGATGCTTCTAATCATATGACTAGTAATATGAGGGTCTCCATGGTGTTTGTAAGTATAGAGGAACGCAAAATATTCAGATTGCTGATGACAATACTCTTCCTATTACTATTGTTGGTAATTTGGACTCTTCATTTCGCAATATTTTTGTCTCTCCTGGCTTGTCTACCAATTTGATTTCTATTGGACAATTGGTAGATAATAACTGTGATGTTCATTTTTCTCATAGTGGTTGTCTTTTGCAGGATCAGGTGTCGAGGACGGTGATTGCGAAGGGGCCTAAAGTGGGAAATAAATATTTCCTTTATAGTTTCCTATTCCTAATGTTGTCTCTTGCTTGTACAGCTACTGCCAATAATAATGAAGTCTAGCATAAGAAATTGGGTCATCCTAATTCTGTTGTCTTGGCTCATCTTATGAAACATGGTTTGTTCAGCAATAAAGATTCCTTTACTTCTTCTCCTGTGTCTCTTGATTGTGCTACTTGTCGTCTTGGTAAAAGTAAAACTTTACATTTTCTTGCGCATGGTAGCAATGCTTCTAATTGCTTTGAGATTGTGCATATTGATGTTTGGGGTGTGAGTCATGTTCTTTCTCATGGCCAGTATGGTTATTTTGTGACGTTTATTGATGATGATAGTTGATTCACTTGGATATATTTTCTCCGTTCTAAAGCTGACATGTTTTCTGTCTTTCAAAAATTTGTTGCGCTTGTCAAGACACAATTCAGTACTTGTATCAAAACTTTACGCTTCGACTCAGGGGAGGAGTACATGTCTCATTCTTTTTAGACTATTCTTCAGCAAAAGGGGAATCATTTTCCAGCGTTCTTGTCCTTATTACACCTCAACAAAATGGAGTCGCTGAGCATAAGAATCGACATCTTTTAGATGTCGTTCTTACTTTGTTGATTGATTCTTCTATACCTTCTAAGTTCTGGGCAGACACTTTGTCTACTGTTGTCTTATTTGATCAATCGTTTGCCTACTGCACACTCTAAATTATGATTCTCCCTATTTTCGATTATTTGGCATATCTCCTGAGTATCAATCCTTTCATACTTTTGGGTGTGTTTGTTTTGTTCATCTGCCACCTGTTGAGCATTATAAGCTAGCTGCTCAGTCTGTCACATGTGCCTTTATGGGATATAGTCATACTCAGAAAGGATTTGTTTGATATGATGCTCATGCAAACAAATTCCGGATCTCCCGGAATGTGATTTTCTTCGAAAGTCAATATTTCTTTCAGTCTCAGGTTATTTATGATCCTCCTATTACTCTTCTTCCCGCTTTTAATGATGTGTTTTCTTCTAATGAGCGATTTAAACCAGGTGTGGTGTATCATCGACGTCTTCCCCCTTTTTCAACGCCCCTTCCAGACACAAGAGTATGGTATTAATTATGAAGAGACATTTGCACCTGTTGCCAAAATGACTATTGTACAGACTATCTTGGCATTGCGTCGCAGTGGTGGTCTCTCCTACAGATGGATGTGAAGAATGCTTTTCTACATGGGGATTTGAAGGAAAAAATTTACGTCTCCACCTCCAAGCATGTTTGCTACACCTTCCTCAGAGGTTTGTCTACTACGCCGATCCTTGTATGGATTGAAATAGGCTCCGAGTGCATGGTTTGATATATTTCACTCTACCCTGCTTGCTTTTCATTTTAGTCAATTTGATTCCTCTCTTTTTCTTCGCGAGACTTATGCAGGATTTGTATTGCTTCTGGTACATGTTGATGACATTGTGATTACTGGCTCTGATACTGAGTTAATTAAGTAATTACAACAGCATCTCAAGGCTTCTTTTCACATAAAAGATTTTGGTCCCCTACAGTATTTTATTGGCCTTGAGGTGCAAATTACTCCAACTGGTACATTGTTACACCAGCACAAATACACGTAGGAAGTTATTTCATTGGCTAGTCTCCAATCAGGTAACTCTGTTCTTACTCCCTTGGTGGTAAATCTTAAGCTTCGTCAAGAGGAAGGCGAGCTTCTATCAGATCCATCCTTGTATCGACAGCTTGTTGGGAGTTTGAACTACTTGACGATTACTCATCCTGACATTTCTTTTGTTGTGCAGCAGGTCAGTCAATTTATGCAGGCCTCTCGACATCTTCTTGAAGGGCACCTCTACACGCGGATTGTTCTTTCAAGGAATCTTCCTTACAGTTGGTGCGGTATAGTGATGCTGATTGGGCCGGATGTGCGGATTCTCGTCACTCTGTTACTGGCTGGTGCATGTTCTTAGGCAATGCACTCATTTCTTGGAAGAGTAAGAAGCAAGACAGAGTTTTCAAGTCCTCCACTGAGTCTGGGTGTCGTGCTATGTCTTCCACATGCTCTGAGATCACATGGCTTCGAGGGTTATTGGGTGAACTTGGTTTTCCTCAGCTTCATTCCACTCCTCTTCATGCTAATAATATCAGTGCTATTCAGATCGCCGCTAATCCAGTCTTCCATGAGTGTATGAAACATATCGAAGTCGATTGTCATTCCATACATGAATCGTTTGACAAACATGTGATTACTCTTCCTCACATTTCCACTGAACATCAAACTGCAGACATATTCACTAAAGCTCTTTAACGGCACCGACATCAGTTCTTAGTTGACAAATTGATACTTCTAGATCTACCAGCATCAATTTGAGGGGGGATGTTATGGAGATAATTTAGGATATTATGGGATTTGATTTGTAATATTTTAGGGATGTTTTCCTTTATATCTAGATTGTATATAGCAAATAATTAGGTTGTAAATAACATTGGAAATACTTACCTTGTATAGCATTTAGGCGCTGGAAATCTAGCAACAACTATTTAAATCTCTTCTATATATAATGAAAGCAAACCCTATGGAAAGGGTATTCAGACCAACTTTGACACTTCAGACCTCGGCAGTACACCATTTTCCTTCAACTCCGACGTGGGAGCCATAGTTTTCAAATTATAATTATGAAATTCAAAAGCACATATGCTATGTATAAAACCTCATAGTAAAATACCAATGTTAGGCAATAGAAACTCCAGATAGAATTTGAATTACCATGCTGCGGTGAGTTCAGATTTGCATTGCTTTCTCCATCAGAATAGTCAGATGAAAATGAATTAGCTGACGGAGTTCTGGTGCTGGAATCCGAATTTCTGACTCCTCCATCTTCAGAACTCCCACTAGAATAATCGTTGAAAATTCTTCCTGATTTGGCTAACAAGCTCTTGTCATGTTCTGATCTATTTACAACTTCCCCGGCATCGTTAAGAGAAGCTTTTCTAACAGCCTGGCCAACGCCTGATTGACTCTTGTTACCTAATTTGTTTTGATCAACTGTCTTCTTAGAATTCCCCAAGTTAGACTTTGACACAGCAAAAGCTTCACTTTTCTTCTCTGAATTAATGCTGGTCAGCACAGCATCGGCAATACTGAGCCTTCTTGCATCTTCAGGAAGTGAAGTGAGCTTATCAGACTTACCGATTAGTGGAGCTATTGTCCCACTTCTCATAGAAACTTTTAGAAGCTTATTTTCAGGTTGAAGCATGTGCTCTGCTCTTTCATCCTTTGACAGTGATCCTAGCAGTTGGGTGGTGGTGCTAGATTTGGCAGCTTCTGATTTACCTCCATTCCCTTCCTTCTCGTTTTTCATTTTAGTTGACGCCTCCACCTCACTTTGATTATTAGTTGAAGGTATTGAATCCCTATGACCATCTTCTCGAACTGGAAGGCTCTTTGTAGCAGAATTTAGTTTCTTCTTAGATTTCTTTCTCATTTTTTCATTACCATTCTCTGCATCTGCCTGAGTTTCACTGTTATGCAGCGAGGACTCCACCCCATCTACATTGACATCACTGGTTTCCTGACCAGCACCAAAAAGGGAAGTAATTAATGTTTTTGCTTTTGATGCCTTTCCCTTTGTTAGAGAAAAATTGCCTTCTTTTTTAGCATTCACACTGGAATGGTCACCAATTACAGTTTCACAAAAGTGTGATGCAAATATGTCATGTTCAGAACTTTTGACATGCTCTACACCTGATTTATTCGGTTTTCCTCCAACTGAATCTTCGCTTCTGGAAATTTTTAAAATCTGGTTCTTTCCAAGGTGAAGCATGTGCTTTGCACATTCATCCTTTGATACTGATCCTTGTAATTGCATGGTGATAGTGTTGCTGGCAAGCAATTTTCCTACACTTCCTTGATTCTCATTTCTCATTTTAGAAGAAGCTTCTGCCTTCCTTTGATTATCAGCTAAAGGCGTTGAACTGTGATGACCAGTGTCTTGAGCAGCAGAATTCTTTTTCTTCTTAAATTTCCTTTTCTCATCCACATTCTCTGCATTTGCTTGAGTTTTGCCAATTTTCTGGAAGGAATCTACCTCATCTTCCAGGGCATTACAGGTTTCCCTTCCTGTAGAAAAAAGAGAAGCCTTTACTGTTTTTGTTTTTGATAATTTCTTTCTCATTTTGTCATCCGTACTCTCTGAATTTGCTTGGGCTTTGCTGATATGCTGCAAGGACTCCACCACATCTCCATTGACCTCACGAGTTTCCCAACCGGCACCCAGAACACAAGTACTAACTGTTTTTGATTTTGATACTTCTTTCCCCTTTACTGGAGAAAAATCCCTTTCTTCTTGCTTATCTTTGCAACTGTAATCATCACCATTTATAGTTTTATGAGGCTCAGTTGAAGATATGTCATGTTCAGAACATTTAGCATGCTCAAGATGAGATTTCATTAGTGTCCCTTCAATTGAATCCTCAATTTTCCTCTTCTTCCTTCCTTTCTTAACTGATTTCCTATCCTTTAGGATTCCAGTCCCATTTAACGATTCAGAAGTGGCAATCACTTCTTTAGCATTTGTATCTGTTTCATTCTGACTGGGTGGTTTGAACTTTTTTGACAGTATTCCTTTTGAGACTCTATTATGTGATGATTCTCTTTCCACATAAACTCTATTAGTCAAACCAGTTTCACAATCATCCTCATCATTAGGGACACCATTCTCGGGCCTGGAAAGCTCAATGTCATTTCGGAGACTACTAGGCCCTTTGAATCCTTTCAACTCAAAAATACAACTATCCTTTGAATTTTTCATTTTTCCAACTCCAACTGCTGTTTCTTCATCAGATGCATCGTCGTTGCTATTGACATTCCCAGCACTAGTGTCACACGTGTTGATATCTACAAACAAACAATAACATTACAATCAGCAGGCTACGATTCCAGGACATCAACATAACTGCAATGCATCATCGAAGTGCAGGTGGTAAATATATAGTGAAATTTTACCCCCACAAACAAATAAATTTATTAATGATGGTTTGCATTTTGAAAATTATAATATTAAAAAATACGAAAATAATATCAATGCGAGAGATTCTTGCTAAAACTGATAGCATCCTTGCAGTAATGCACAATTTTTGAGGCTCCTGAACATATATTTTTTTTATAATGCAAAATATTTTTCAGCATGCCAAGATTTCACAATTGTCCCGTAAATCAACGGGATGCATTCTTTAAAATTAAGATACAATTTGATTAAAGCAAGACTAAATTAAATCATATTCCATGCAACAGGCGCAAGTCACCTGGCACTTTATCATGATCCCCAATTTCAGGGAAGGGATCACACTGCTTTTCCTTCAGAGAGAGCCCACAGCGTTCAGAAGTCATTGCATCCTGAACAATGTCTCCATCTAAATGTGGTTCATTACTTGAATCCTCCAGATTAATTCCCACAGCGACCCTAGAACTTTCTTCCCCAACAACTTTCTCACAAGATGGAACAGCAGCATCTACTTGAGTAGACGAATTTGAAGATTTCTTTTTCCTTTTCTTTTTCCCACTGCCTGAGTCACTTCCTCCTACCAAATGTACATTCTCGAAAGGTTCAGAAGCTAAACATTCAACGGTGGCATTTGCCTTCTGTTTGTGCACTAATGAAAGGGGTAATTTATTAATTTCTTCCACTTTATGGACTGGATCAACCTGCTTTTCCATTATAGAGATTCCACAAAGTTCAGAAGTTGCAGCCTCCTGGACACCTTGTCTAGGAACTGATGTTGCACCAGGTTCTTCACCTAAAACCTTGTGTTTAATTACCACAGTAGCACTAGAATTTTCTCCAGCATCTTTCCCAGCAGAAGGAACTTCACCCAGCACATGATTAATAGAATTTGAAGATTTCTTTCGCCTTTTCTTGCTCTTCCCACTTCTTGAACCAGTTTCCAACAAATGGACATCCTCAACTGGTTCAGTAAATATAGTGTCTAAGGTGGCATTGGTCTTCAGTTTGTCCCCCATGGAGTGCTGAGATGTACCCACTGCCTTGGAGTTTTTTTTATTAGAATTGCAAGTCAAAGCTGTCTTTCCTTCCGACGAATCTTCATCTTCGTCTTTCTTTTCAATCTTACGCTTTCTCTTTCCATGAAGTCTCACTTGTGAAGCTTCCTCCAAAGACTTCTTGCATTTCAAATCAACATCATTATTGAAATTTCCAGTCATGCAATTTCCATGTTTTTCTGTAACTTCAGTCTCCTTGCTCAGATAGTCAGTCTTCTTTATTTTAGAAACCAACCTCCTACTTGTGTTGGAAGACGAACTCCTGCAAGGTTCATCAGCAATGTCTTTTATTCCCATCCTCATATCACATGAAACTTCTCTACCTGCATCAACTAAGGACTTTTCTGGAATTATAATATCCTGCTGTGATGCATCTTTGTCAACTCCAGTAAATGAAGCATCCTTTTCTTTTAAAACTCCTCTACTAGATTCACTGGAACCATACCGGTCAGCAATAGGAACATTCTCTTTCGCATTATGGTTGCTCTCAACTAGCGGCAGTGATGAATCATCATAATTGGATTGCCTTTTCAGTGGACCATCATGAGGAAGATCAATCCTATCAAAAGAAGTACCATTCTTGATGCCAAAACAGCGTAATAGATTGTTTTCAATGGCAGGAACAAGGGAATATTGATTTTCACCATGCTCCGCCGAACGAGAAGCATCAACACCAAGAAACCAATTCTTCTTGACCCCATCAAAAGCACTTTTTACAAACATGGAATCTGATAAGTGATAAAAGTATCCTTTGCGCTTAACCTGCCAAGTTTATTATACTTTGTTAAAGGGAATGACATAGATATGTATTCAACAAGCAAGATATTCAACATTCTTGTTCTGAATGTTAAAGAGTATACCTTTAAAGCATGAATTTGTATCAGCCCAATGTTAGGGAAGCACAGTGGGTGTTCATATATAATTTTCTCTGCACTTCGTCAACATAAATAGATCATTAGAAGTAGAAAGTGACGAACCATTACTTCTTGCTTAGACTAGTAGACACATTTTAAGCACTGGATCAATTGGAAGTTTTGATCATTCTTTAGAATTAACTCTCAACTAGTTCATAAATACAAACAACTGCTAAAATAGAATGAGCTATCAACTAGTTCATAAATACAAACAAAGTGTTAAAATAATACGGAAACAAGAAAAAAGCATAACATAACACAAATCTTTGCCTCATTGACAGTTATCTTCCAACATCCTCGACTATCAACTAGTCCATCCATTTGGGTGGGATTGGCATTTTTGAAATGCACCTGAAAAAAGATAACGGGCATTCAATGCCTCATTGACAGTCAGCTTCCAAAATCCTAGACTATCAAATAGTTCATCCTTTTGGGTGAGATTGGCGTTTTTTGTATTTTTTTGTTCTTTTCATAAGATAGAATTTTATTCAACGAATGTAATAGGCGAAGTCCATGTATACAACATCTAATTACTTCCGAGGATGCGGTGCACGGGAACGGGAACGGGAACGGGGTTTACTCCTCAAGGGTGGCGGGCCCTCTGCCTTGGAGTGGTTCCCCGACATTAAAAAAAAAAACAAAAAGAGAGAGAGAGAGAGAGAGAGAGAGAGATGAAAATAGAAAATCATGAGTTGAAACTCCATTAAACACTATTGCAGAAAACCATTGAAATAAAGAAAATACAAAGAATTTCCCGATTTCCTTCATAGTGTGCTCCTTATTATTAAAGCATTGCTCATTCCTTTTCCACCAAATACACCACATGAGATACAAAGGAAACCATCTTCCACGCAGCAGCCACTTGAGGAGAGCTTTGAAGCCCCATCCAGAACGCAAGTAAATCCACTACTTTCATAGGCATCACCCAAACCAGCCCAACTCTACTGAAAATACCATCCCACAATGCCTTTACCACCTCGCCGTGCAGAAATAAATGATCCACAGATTCGCTATGTTTCTTACAAGTGAAACACCATTCCATAACAACATGCTTCCATATCATTCTATCCCTCTCACTATCCCCAAACCCCAGGGAATATAAGAAGCTGAAAAAAATCAGAAACCTCATCAAGCTCCCAGTCCTATGTAGCTCTAGTAAAACCAACATCCCACCGCAAGGTTCTATTAGAACGGACTAACAAATCAGAAACGGAAGCATTCCGATGGGCTGGCATAAGATAAATAGCCGGAAACACACTAAAAAGAGCTTGAACACCACACCAAACATCAAACTAAAAACAGATCCTTGAACCCTCACCAACAGCAAAGTTAATATGTTTAACAAAATTCTCCCATCCCTTTCTAATAAATTTCCCAAGACTTACACCATAAGCCCCCCTAGCCTCCTTAGAACACCATCCCCCCAATCACTCCCATATTTCTGATCTATAACCTCCCTCCACAACGAGTCCCCTTCCAATTGATTTCCTCCACAACCATTTCCCCAACAAGGCCTTGTTGAAGCTACTCAAATTGCGAACCCCCAAACCACCATTTGAAATAGGAGAACAAACTCTATTTCAACTAACAAGGTGGATTTTAGTCTCCTCTCCCATTCCATCCCACAAAAATGTACGAAATAATTTTTCAATCCGGTTTCCCACCACTGCAGGCAAAGGAAATAAAGAAAGGTAATAAGTTGAGAAGTTGGAAAGAGTGCTTTTAATAAGAGTAACTCTACCCTGTTGTGATAAGTATAACCACATCCAACCTGCCAGCCTTTCTCAATCTTCTCAACTACCTCATCCCAAATAGACTTAGCCTTGAAAGATGCCCCCGATGGAAGGCCAAGATATTTCATAAGTAGAGCAACAACTTTACACCCCAAAAGAGCCACCCAACAATTAATATTCCACACCTCCCCCACCAGAACCATCTCCGACTTACCCAAATTCACCTTAAGGACAGATACAGCTTCAAAAAATAATAACACAGCCCTTAAGGCTTGAATCTACCCACGATCAGCATCACAAAAAATAATGGTATCATTTGCTCATTTGCAAAAAGATGAGAAAAACCATTGTTAGCATTTCCCACCGAAAAAAAGGAAAGACCCCCCCCCCCCAAACATCAGCCTCCACCATACGACTCAAAGCCTCCATGATAATGACAAAGAAGAGAGGGGATAACAGGTCCCCCTATCTCAAACCACAAGATCTGTGGAAAAAACAATAAGGATTTCCATTAACTACAGAGCAATAGAGACGCAATGTCTAATCCACACAAACCACCTCTTCCCAAAACCACATATGCTAAGCATACATAAAAGGAAGTCCAAATTCACATGATCATATATGCCTTTTCCATATCCAGTTTACAAATAACACCTAGGACACCCTCCCTCAATCAACTATCTAAACATTCATTAGCAATAAACACAAAATCAAGTATTTGCCTGCCCCGAACAAAAGCATTTTGTGATTTAGAAATAATTTTTTCTATCACCGTACTCATACATTGGCAAGCACGTAAGAAATTATCTTATAAACCCCACTTCAACTCAAAGGCCCCAGCTATCTTAGGAATAAGAGCAATAAAAGTAGCATTAAGAGACTTCTCGAACTTATGATAGGAGAAAAATTCCTGGAAAACCCGCATCACATCTACTTTCACAACATCCCAACAAACCTGGAAACAAATCGATAGAAAAACCATCCAGGTCAAGGGGTTTATCTTTGAGCATCCTACAAACCACCTGATAAACTTCATTTTCCTCAAACGGCCTCTCCAACCAGCTCGCAAAAAAGGGATCCAATGTATCAAAAACCAAACCATGAAGATTAGGCCTCCAATCAGCAATCTTGGTTAACAGAACTTCATAAAACTACACAGTATAATCCTGAATCTCAGAGGGGGATGGAAAGCACACTATTATCAAAATAAAGCAACTCAATGGCATCACTATGCCTATGTGAGTTAGCCATTTTGTGAAAAAACCTCTTCCATCAACAAAATCCTCTCAATGATCACCACCTCTTTTTCCTCAACAATGCCTCCTCATTCATAAACTCAGTCTCCTCCCCATCCTCCAAAGCATACAACTCCTCCAAAAGGGAATTTTTCTGATTATCAATATTCCCAAAAACTTTATCATTCCACTTTCTTTAAATCATTCTTCAAGGCCTTAAGCTTACTTGCAAGAATAAAACTAGGAGTTCCCGTAAAATGATAAGAAGTCCACCAACTCCTAACCCTATCCACAAACCCGTCAACTCCAAACCACATATTTTCAAACATAAAATAGCGTCGACCCCCATGTGTATACCACAATCTAGTAGAATAGGGAAGTGATTTGAACAAATACGAGGCAATCTCTTCTGACATAACTCAGGGAAATGAATCTCTCAATATGGAGATACGAGGAATCTATCTAGTCTTGACCAACCCCCATTGTTGAACCAAGTGAATGCTCACCCTACCTCTTCTCATCAGTTTAAGTTTTTGGGATAAGTAGTGATTTCATATGATATCAGAGCAAAGCTCCTAAGTTCGACTCTACGCTCTACCCCATTTCATTAAATATTTCACGTGTTGGGCTAACGACATACTAGTGTCTCCTAAACGCTCACTAGGGAAAAGAATTATGTTGAAATCTCCACACATACACCAAGGAAAATCCCACAAATAATACAAACCTACCAATTCCTCCCACAAGAAACATCTATCCCTGTCGAAATTTGGCCCATAAACTAATGCAAAAGCCCACTTCCACCCATCTTCAATATATTTAAAAGGACATGCTACGGTAAAATGCCCAATACACTCCTCCATTAACTCCACCACTCTATTATCCCACGTCAAAAGCACACCAACTAAAGCTCCCGAAGAAGCCAAATAAGCCCGACCCACAAAAGAACACCCCCAATAACTACAGATAATACTTCTATCAATAAAACCTCGCTTCGTTTCTTGAAAAAAAATTATATCAATCTTCCAACTACAAAGGAGAGACCTTATACGAAGACGCTTGTTAACATCATTGATCTCCCTCACATTCCAAGAAAGAATCTTAGGCTTCATAGGAAAAATGAGATGCCCTCCCTTTCAATCTATCACTCCCAACACTGCCTTCCTTTTTATCATAATTAATGGAGCATTCTAATCTTCTTAACTCCCTTTCCTTCTTAGAAGCTGACTTCAAAGCCGAGGAACGACCAGCTTCAATAGCAACAAGAAGAGCCTTAAATTGATTTTCAAAACCAACACAAGATATCCTCACACACGCCTGTACTTCCTCAACCTTTTTTAAAACCCATTCCGAGGCAATTCTGGTTGGAGTATGAGGTGGGAGGGTACGAAGAGGAGTCAGACTACCCACATCCTCATCAAAGCATTCCCCCTCATATATCTATCTCCAACTATAAATTGGGCTCAACCGAATCCTCTCCATCTAAAACCACCTAATGTAGTTTTCCAGAATTAGCCAAAACCGAGCTATTGACCATCTTAGTATGCAACAAATTTTCAATTGGAAAAATAGGTTTTAATGACAAAGGAACCGAGTCCAATAGGTGCACACGATTAGCCAACGACACGAACGGGCTAAACTCCCCTCCACTCAGCACCTCCTTTTCAACGTCCCGCAGCACTATTTCACCCTCTTCTACTTTCGGCGACAATACTATTTCCGTCACACCACCAGAGGAGTCGCCAGAGACAGGTGAAGTAGTCCGTGCCGCTTTCGAGACCATCAGAGCAAGTATCGGCGCCCACATGCTAGAAGAGGAAGCCGAAACCAAAACTTTTCTTATCCTTCTATTCAAGCTTTTAACTAGGCCCGACCCATTCACTATAACCGAGACACCGAGACACCAAGCGAGAACTTCTTCAAAACATCCACAACGGTCTCCCTCCGTCCCTCAGCAATGTAAGAAGATGATACAACCTTCTCAGGTACTCTATAATTCATGCTCGAAATAGAGGAAGAACAAACCGCTTGTTGCAATGATTCTTCAAACCTCCTCCATCCCTCGCCCTTTAATCCTTTTGGTACAGCGATGAAATCACGCCTTTTATCTTGTCCAAACTCTGACAAAGACAAAAACCGACCGAAACTATTGTGACATCTTTGAGCCACCAACACCAAATTCCCCTTCCTTCAAGTTTTAAATAACTAAGAGGAACCAACTGATGTCCACAAGCTCCCACCGCAGATGCCAACCACTCCATAGCAACAACATCAATAGAGATGAACTTAGTGACCCTTCGACTATTCTCAGTAATCCTCCACCACTGATCATTCTCACATTTAAACTAAAAAATCTTCTGATCAATAAGTTTGGCATTTTTTAAATTCACCCGGCTAAAGCATTCAAATCCATTGAATTTTCCAGGTCTTAAATGAATGTTTAATATAAGTCCCAATAAATTTTGAAAATTCGTTAAGAAGACAACATAAATAATCATGTACTACGAAATCATGCATGAAACGCATCAAAAGCAACTCCACAAATTTGAGGTTCAAATAAGAACCCTCGAGCATTAACCCTGAAAAAAAATATCTTCCTGTGTTCTTGGCTGTGTGGATTAATAATTTATTCTTATAAAAAAAACTGAAAATATATCTGATAAAAACTTAGAAAAAAGTAAACGAAAGAAGTTACGGCGACATAGAAGAATTAGGTTACTTTTGAGATCGGAAACAGTGTCGCAATCCGAGACCATCAAGGCCAAGTGAGTATCGAGGCTGGTGTCCACGAACACTATGTTGTTCTGAGACGTATCATCATCGGAACCAGGTTCCGCCATTGATGGACTTGTTGAGCTGATGAAAGTGGCTTGGTCAGAGTGAGTTAGTTCCTCCAGAGTAGACGAAAGAAAGACACAGCCTCCGATTATTTTCGTTCGAATAAACGTATTTCATCTGCGGCGGGCAATTTCGATGGAGTTTGGGACACCGCCTGGACAAACGTTATATATATTTTTAGGAAAATTATATTCATTATCTAATAATAATAAATATGTCACATCTTATATTGTAGAATAAATGATAAACATATCATCTCTTACATAGTAAAATAAAAATAAGATGAGAATATAGACATTTTTTACGGGTAATAATACTTACTGGGCATTACTAACTCTCTAATACTATGATTGAGCAAATATTCGAAAATTTAATTTCGGCTCTAATTTTGCACTAATGACTTATTGGAGTTGGAGTTGCAGTCAGAGATGTGGATATATCGACCCTGACTCTGATTCGACTCCGATTCTGACTTTGATATTGTACATATTTTATAAAAATATATGTATTTTTTATATATTAATAATATATATTTTATATAACTATAGTTTATATGGTTAGTTAAATTCAATAATATACTAATATGAGTAAATTATTATAAAATAATATGCTTATACTATAATATAGATAGACTAAATTGGCTAATATTTGTTTTATATATATGTAAGCCAATAACGTATCCCACATAATAAAAGGTAATATATATATATATATATATATAATAATAATAATAATAATAATAATAATAGGCAGTATAACTAGTCATATACATTATAGCAATATATATTCACACTGTATAACCGACCATATGCATGAATAAATATAAAAGATGGAAATCATCGATGATAAAATTGACTTCATTAAAAATATAATACTTACAAGGAGATTAATTCTTAGATGAACTATATGCAAAATACATGAAAGAAGGTTTTACACAAAGATAGTACTGAGGAAGTGAGGGCATGAAGGTTTTACACAGAGTACTTAGGAAGTGAGGACAAAGAAGAGAAGGGCTTCAGATGAGAGTTTTCTAAATACCTTTCTTAATTTACAGACTCCTTTTTATAAACACTAAAACATGATAAAAGAGTAACTTTTACATAGTAAGTCAATAATGTACGCCTAATATTTTGTCTT
The DNA here is from genome assembly GCF_001411555.2 of Juglans regia. Classification (NCBI taxonomy): domain Eukaryota; kingdom Viridiplantae; phylum Streptophyta; class Magnoliopsida; order Fagales; family Juglandaceae; genus Juglans; species Juglans regia. Next base: position 16,696,879 of record NC_049902.1, on the reverse strand, counting down.
CATGTGTCGGCGCATAACGAGTGAGTTTGAGCAGTAGGCAATAATCTAAAACAGTAATCTGATAATATACGAAGTTGTTTGTCTTTATTCTTTGAAGAGATAATACTTCTGACAACTTTCATCTGTCATGTTGAATAATTGTAAAAGTAATAATCTTCTGTAATCACATAATCTAAATATTATAATTTGCGAGTTTCAGATCAAATGGGTCTTGAGAATTCATCAAATGTAATGGATGGTAGGATGAGTTGTGTAACATCCGGACCCAGAATTTGTATGGTTGAACTACGAAATTTATTTATTTAGAGATCTTGGACGTTCGTTTAAATCTTGGGAAAAAAAACTATCGATTCATGAGCAGTTTCTCACCCGCACGTCTCTATGGTATTTTATCCACTCCATGCACACACACGACTCTATTTCCATCCGCACGCACGTCTTCCTCATCTCTCTAGGGTTTTCACATCACATATTTATACGCACACATTAGCCATGCATAGAGAATTGCCTTTGTTACGTTCGCTGCCACCGCTAGCCACTCCTCCCCACACAAACAGCAACCACGGCTCTTTCGCAGCACAACCAATTTCCAACGTGCACCCACCTCGCACCCAATGTTTTCTCTCTCCCTCTCTTTTCTTCTCTGTGAATCTCCTCCGTGAACCACCTTCCACCTCCAAACCATGCAGGACGCACAACGGAAGCAACCAGTTGCGCATTGTTGCAGCACCGTGGGACTGCCCCCACCGCCCAGCCTCTTCGTGTCATCAAATGGGGAACCAGCTCCACTCACACGACAACGACACCACAAGACCCGCCCGTTGACCCATACTCCTCATCCGTTCAACACATAAACGCCACCATCACCATCGTCCATCGAAAGCAAAAACCAGAGCTGCTCTGTTTTGGAACCATGGAAACAGAGCATTGTTGCCCAAAGTAAGAACCATGCCTTGCCACAGTTGGGCAACGACGCCACCGTCAGTAGCATCAGACGACATCGAAAAGCAAGCATCCACCGCCCAGAGATGTCCAGCGCCACTACCCGAAGCGCCCATGCACACTGCATGATACGTAAACTCCTCTCATCTCTCTCTCTCTCACACACACACGCTACCCTCTCTCACTCTCTCAGTGCCATGCTGCCGCGCCAACCAACTTCGACCTCCGTCCACTACACTGCCATCGCGCCTCTGCTCTGTAGTCTGTCACATGGTTTTGGTCTGGAAGTGTTGGAATCTAAGATTTCTTTTTTGTTTCCTTGTTCTATTTATGGTTCTTCCCAAAACGCCCTTCTCATTTAGATGATTTCATGATATTTATAAAGAAATTATTTTAAGTATATTTATATTACTGCATCTTGTTTATAAGTCAATATGCTTTCTTGCCGTTTGATTTTTGTTTTGATATTGAGTTTGATTTATTGGAGATGTTTCTTGTAGGTCATGTTTAGCGTGAAATTATAATTTTATGTAGATAATATTTAAAGATCTAAAATTTTAGTTATATAGTCATAATGGTCATAACTATTTTCAGGAGTGAATTAATAATAAGATTTTAATTTTATTTAAATACTTTAAAACTAATTAAGTCTATTTTTAATTAAATGATATTTTGCTTTATCTACTCTAATAGATTTTGATATAATTATGTTATCTAATTTTATACTGTATAGTTGGACCTCATTAATAAATAAGTTAGCTTTTAATGTTTTAGTCGGAGAAGTTAAATGGATATTGATGAATCTTGGGAAGTGATGAGATTTTAGAGTTATGAGAAGTTTAGGTTTTGAGGAATTAAAATAGGATATTTCAAACATCTTAGGTTTAAATATCGAAATACGTGTTCCATTGAAAATTTATAGAAGTTACATGACTACTTTTTTATAAGTGACAAGTAATATTTGTTCGGCATTATTGAGGAAAACTTCTAGAAAGCTAAGAAGTCCAGGTAAGCGGAGTTCCTATACTAGATTTTGCATTAAAATAAAATGAGCTGAGGTTGATTTTTGGAAAACATACATATTTGGTTATGAAAATAAATTTGAACTACCTTAGTTATTTGTTCTGCATTACTCATGAGATTCTATTTAAGAAGAAAATATTTTCTGTCATGACTGGTGTAGACATGAGCTTATTTTTGACATTATATTTATGAACTTTGAAAAAGAGAGCGAATATAAAATTTGTGCATAAATTATGTTGTGATATGATTTTGTTCGGTTCTGAAGATTTTGTTCAGTACTCTGTTTGGATAAGACGTGATTTTTGAAAACTTTTGGCATGACTCTCTGATTCTGTTCCGCTCTGTTCAGTTACAGCCCTGCCACGGGTGATAATAGTGATATACGGCCCAACCACGGGTTACAATAGTGGATATGCCCAACCACGGGTAATAATAGTGGATACGGCCCAACCACGGGTTATAATAGTGGATACGGCTCATTCATGGGTAATAATAGTGGATATGGCTCTGCCACGGGTTATAATAGTGGTCTCTGTTTTGAGTGCACACCTTGGTAACATAGTGATTTATATTCTGCTTGATTATTCGCAGATGCACAACCCTACCATGGGGGTTATACTTGGCTTCTGTTCTGATATGATATTCTGATGATGATGATGATCATTTATGCTATGCCAAATGATTTTTTGAATGAAATTATTTATAAATCTTCGCTCTGATATTTTGATAACATGTTTTACTTCCGCACTCTAAAAATGAAAATGTTTTGTTCTGCATACCGAACTTTATAAATGCTCGTGTTTACATGCTAGTATATGATCTCTGCTTATTGAGTTGTTGATAACTCACCCCTTATATCCAAATATTTTTCAGATAATTTTGAATAGTCCAGCTAAGGATCAGGATTATGGAGCATCGTTGAGATGATTATTTAAGTATAGTGAATTACTCATAGAAGATTTCTGAGAATTGACGGATTTTATTAAGAGATTTTGTAGTATTCTGATGATTTTATATTTTGGAACCTATAAATATATTGATGAATTGTGAGTTTTAAATTATATGGAGTAATTCTTCGATCCCGGCAGGACCGGGGTGTTACAAGTTGTCTTGAAAATGAGAGGCCTGTTGAACTTGAGAAGGAGAGGCTTGTTGAGCTGGTGATAATGTGGATTGTTGTAATGGAGATTTTATATGTAGAAGTTTGGCTAAGACTTGGTAACTAAGTTGATAAGTTTAAATAGGATTAAGTGACTAAAATGATAGAGTTTATCCTATCATTAAGTTTGTAATTTTGGATGAATGTAAATTATTTATTGACTCTATCTATAACAATATTAAGTTTATCTAGGATGTATTAGAGGTTGTTTAGATAAGTCATAAGTGTGAAAATCGAGTCCCAAGGAATCTGCACTTATCTAGAGAAGAGGTTAAACTGAAATTTGTTACTCCAGAGAAGATTTAGCACATATGTCAGCATTTCGTCAGGAAACGTCTTCATGATAGATTCTTATTGAAACTAAAATTGCTTTTAGATTGTTTATTTAAGAGATCCTACTGGCTAGGATCTATAGAGATTCAGATCTGGATATTTTCTAGAGCATTTTCCAGTGCATATTTTGGTGAGAAAATTCCTTGAAAATTTTCATATTGTTTCTCTTAAAAAGTGTGACCGTGCTCCATGTTGGAGAATCGATTGGAGTTTCAGCCACTGGAGAGTACTAGGGAAAAAGCTAATTTTTGAAGATCGTCAGAGGTTCTGGCTTCTACTACGGCAGAAGACAAATGAGTCATTTGTCTGGTCAAGTAAGAGTGTCAATTGACAAAAATTTTGTAATTGAGCTTTACTTGTAATTGTTTTTCAAATAATAAAATTGACTTTTCTGGATTTGGCTATGCCATAGGGTTTTACCTTTAAATAGTTTTTTAAAGAGTTTCACTTCGATACCAATTATGCAATTCATTTACTTTACGTTATTGTTTAATTATTAAATAATTGCATGATTAATGACTAACCAATTTGTTGAATAAATTTGTAGATATTTCTGCTACATTACGATATATGGGTATGTGGGTAATTTCAATTGGCATCAGAGTGTGGTTCACTCATATGAGTGTGATCCGTGCCCTGGTTAACCATGCCGTTATATGTCCCGCCACACTTTGATGGAGAAAACTATACATATTGAAAAGTACGATATGAGGGCTTTCCTCAAGTCGTTGGATGAGCGTGTGTGGTATACAATTGAGCGAGGATAGACTAAACCCAAGACAATTATTGATGCTTGGACAAGAGATGAGATCACCAACTCTAAATGGAATATCAATGGACTTAATGCTATCTTTATGACAATTTCTCCTGAAGAATTTAAGAGAATTTCTATGTGTGAGGTGGCCAAAGAAGTTTGAGATATCTTGGAAGTCACATATGAGGGAACCAAAATTGTAAAAAATTCTAAATTGCAATTACAAACCTCAAAGTTTGAGAAAATTAGAATGATGGAAGATGAAATTTTAATATTTTTATGTGAAACTTAACGATATTGTGAATTACAGGTTCAATCTAGGTGAGAAGGTGGAAGATTCAAAAGTTGTGAGGAGGATCCTAAGATCGTTACCTGGAAAATTTTGCCCAAAGGTGACTGCTATAGAGGAAAGCAAAAACTTGAATGCAATCAAGGTTGAAGAACTAGTAAGTTCTCTACAAACCTATGAATCTTATCTTCCTCAAATAAGAAAAGGTAAGTCCATTGCTTTCAAAACTGTGGAAGAAGATTGTGAAGATTTTTCTGGTAAAGTAAATTGATAAGTGAACATTAACAAATACACTACATGATTTACCCTTTTCTCTCTAAAGAATAGGGTTTCTTGCTGCCGCTGTGTCTGGCCTTACGTAAGGCTGCATGGCAGCCGTTGATGGTAGCTCCGGTCGGCCTTCTCTTGCCGATTTGGTGGCTGCAGTCCCTCAACCTATACCTGAGATGGTTCTTGCTCCCAGACCTCCGAAGATGGTGGAAGGAGAGGTTTATTTTCAATTCACTAAAGAGGAGATCGCACGTTCGGCAGAGCCTTTCCGCTATTCGGTAGTGCTGAAGTTTCTGAAGAACAGACCTTCGTTGGATGCAGTGAGGGCCTTTATTCACAGTCGCTGGGGTCTTACGGCCATTCCTGTTGTATCATCCATGAGAAGGCCTCGTAATGTATTTGTCCGAATGGCTAATGAAGTTGATTTCACCAAGGCTTTATCCCGGGAAGTTTGTGAGATAAATGGAGTATTTTACCGTGCTTTCAGATGGTCACCAGAATTTAATGAGGATACAGAGCCTTCTAGGGTCCCGGTATGGGTTACCTTGCCGGGTCTTCCTCCAAATTTCTATCAAGAACCGTTCTTGAACATATTGATGGCACATATTGGCAATTTCATCCGCCGTGACAACCCGACTCGGTGTGCAACAAGAAGGGATGGTGCTCGCCTCTGTGTTGAAGTGGATGCTGCGAAACCACCGCTGTCTCATTTCTGGATTGGAGCGCCTGGGCTTCCTTCAAGTCGTAGGCAGGAAGTTATCTATGAAACACTCCCGGCATATTGCTCTTCTTGTAATATGCAGGGGCATAATGAAAGGACTTGTAATCCGGGGAAAGTTGGTAAGATTGGGGGAAGAAAAGTGTTTAAAAAAGTTCATCCAGAGACAAAGATTCTGGTAGATGATCAGGGGGTGGAGCAATCTGTTGATAATGTGGATGTTCCTTCGCTGGTTGTTGTGGATAATATTGTTCATGCAGAAAATAGTAGGAGGCTGGAGCTGGAAACAGAGGATGCTGGGGTGAGTAAGGAGTCGGAGAGAGTTGATATAGATCAGGTGCAGTTGGTGCCTGAGACGGAAGTGTCCTTGCAGTTGGGAGATCAAATGGTGCAATTGATTCCTGAGAAGGAGGAACAATCGATACACAGGATTGATTCTATTACTCCTGTGAATAACAGTGTGGTGCAAGTATTGTATCCTGAGGAAACAGAGGCGAATACTGAAGAAGTATTAGATGATGTTGATCTGAATGGTGCTGGGAAGATTATGGGGATGGGTTATGTGGTGAATTCTATGGATGCAAATCATGAGTTGCATGCGGAAAGGATTGATAATGTTGGTCTGGAGCAGAATAAGTCAGCGGTGGAAGAGAAATCTGATGAGGAAGATGCAGAAAAAATTCTGTTGGATGAAAATTGTGTTTCGGAACCTGAATTAGAAATGCAACCAGAGGTATTCTCACAAGTGAAAGATTATTTTACTGAATCTGAGGTGAATGAAGGTAAAAAGAGGTACAACAAAAAAAATTTATAAAAATGCGTAGCTCTTCTCGGGTGCTAGCCCGAAATTCTAACATTGATTAATGATTGATTCCATCTTGGTATGGAATATTAGAGGGGTTGGTACCTCTAGAATCAGATTAAAGAAGTTAGTGGGAAGATATAAACCGAAAATTGTTGCTCTTTTAGAACCTTTTCAAAATTTAGAGGGTGCCCGTAAGTTGGCTACAAGTCTAAATTTTGATAAGTTTATTTCTAATGAGATGGAAGGGGGGAAAATATGGATTTTGTGGAGTAGTTTGTATAAAGTGCAAGTTGTCAGGATGGGAATGCAATTTATTTCAGTTATGATAGAGAATGGTATGGAGAAATTTTTTCTTCATGTGATTTATGCCAAATGTTCCTGGATGGAGAGACGCTATCTGTGGGAAGAACTCAATATTAATCAGTTGGGTTTAGATCCTTGTGTTGTTGTAGGGGATTTTAATATTATCCGGAATGATTCGGAAAGGAGAAGAGGAAGGCCTAGACCGATTGTGGCTATGGATGATTTTAATGATTGGATTCATCAAGGGGGTCTTATGGAAATGGCTAAAAAAGGGAGTAGTTTCTCTTGGTGTAATGGGCAATCGGGTTTGGCTCGTTCATGGGCTCGGCTTGATCGTGCTCTAATGGATAGTTCTTTTAATATGTTGTTCCCTAATTCTATTTGCTCTTATTTGTCTAGATCGACATCAGATCATGCTCCCATGGTTATTGAGTTCAAGAAAGATCCTTTTTCTTATGGGCCGTCTCCATTTCGGTTTCAACAAATGTGGGTGGATCATCCGGATTTTCTGGATTGTGTTCGAGCTGCTTGGAATTTACAAATGGAAGGTTCTTCGATCTTGCGTTTAAGTAAGAAATTAAAACTTACTAAGGTGATGCTTCGGGAATGGAATAAAAGAGTATTTGGTCACACACAAGGGTGTATTGAGGCCCTTGAAAATCAGGTGGAGGAGATTGAGATTCAGCTTCAATCTAATTGGGAGATGAACTTGGAGAGTGCTCTTAATGAAGCGGTTTCAAATCTAGCTGGTTGGAGAAAGCGGGAAGAGATGAGATTGGCTCAAATGGCTAAGCTTAAATGGCAGTTGGAGGGGGATAGTAATTCTAAATTTTTTCATGCTTGTCTTGCCAATAAGAGAAGGAAGAGGGTGCTTGAAATGAGTTCTAATGGGGTCAATTATGAGAGTCCGGAGGCGATACACCTAGGGGCGGTGGAGTTTTTTCATAATTCGCTTCGTGGAGAACCTCCTTTAGAGCAATCTAATCTGGAAGGTCTTATTGATCCGGTTATTATTGAGGAGGAGAATGAGTTTTTGCTTAGACCACCCACGTTAGAGGAAGTGTTTGAGGCGTTATCTTCCATTCCTAATCAAAGCTCTCCAGGTCCTGATGGGTTTGGATCGGGCTTCTATAAAAATTGTTGGGAGGTGGTGAAGGTTGATGTTTGGATGGCTGTTGTGGAATTTTTTATGACCAAGAATCTTCCCAAATTTTTCACAGCTTCATTTTTGGTTCTTATACCAAAGATGGAGTCTCCTACAGGTTTTGATAAGTTCCGTCCTATCAGTCTTTGTTCTGTTTTTTATAAAATTTGCTCCAAGATTATTGTTTCTCGATTAACTGGTTTTTTACCTCGCCTAATTTCTTCTGATCAAGGTGCCTTTATTCCTGGAAGAAGTATATTTGAGAACATTAGTCTCACTCAGGAGATGGTGCAGTCGATCAATAATAGAATTCATGGGGGTAATATTTTGTTAAAAGTGGATATGGCGAAAGCTTATGATCGGGTGGATTGGGGTTTTTTGATATCGGTTTTGCAAAGGTTTGGATTCTCCTCTCAGTTTTGCACATTGATTTATTCTTGTATTTCTAGCCCTTGGTATTCTGTCATGATGAACGGCACTATTAAGGGTTTTTTTCCGGGTGGTCGTGGTCTTCGCCAAGGTGATCCTTTATCTCCTTATTTGTTTATTATTCAACAAGAGGTCCTTTCCCGTTTGATTCATAGGAGTGTGCAAGGAAATCAGTTTGGCCTTTTCTCTCAGGCCCGGGGTACGCCTATTATTTCTCATTTAATGTATGCTGATGATATTATGGTTTTTTCTAATGGAAGCCAAAGAGCTGTGCGGGTTCTTCAACAAATTTTGAAGCAATATAAGAGGTGGTCGGGTCAAAATATTAATGTTCAAAAATCTGCTTTGTATTGTTCTACTAAAATTCCACATCGGCGTAAGCAATGGATTTTACGACAAACGGGTTTTATGGAAGGGTCTTTTCCTTTCAAATACCTAGGTGTGCCAATCATTCAAGGGCGGTTGACTCAGGCTCATTTAGAAGATATGGTGAATAAAGTGAGGCAAAAGATTAGTGGATGGAAATGAGGCTTCTTTCTTCGGGTGGAAAATTGGTTCTCTTAAGACATGTTATTTCTAGTATGCATATTCATCTTCTTGCTGTTTTACAGGTGCCTCAAGTTACTATTGCCAAAATTCATAGATTGATGAGCTCTTTTTTTTGGGGAGAAACTGATGGGCGGGAAAAAAAAAATGGTTGGGTTGGAATAAGATTTGTAAGCCTGTGGAAGAAGGAGGTCTTGGGTTACGAAGCCTTGGTGACATTCAGAAAGCCTTGCATATGCGTTTTGCTTGGAGCCTTTTTCAAGGTAATTCTTTATGGGCTAATTTTTTTAAAGCCAAATATGTTGGAAACCGTCCGTGGTCGCTTATTGGTAATAATAAAGGTTCTCGTTTTTGGAGAATGATTGCTAATTGTATTCCGTTATTGTTAAACAATTCTAAATGGAAGATTAAAGAGGGTGATCTTTTTTTCTGGTATGACAATTGGAGGGAAAATGGTCCTTTAATTAATGAGATGGATATTATGGGTCTTCCTTTCTTGAAAGTAAAAGATTGTAGACTTTCGGAATTTTGGGATGTGGAGTTATTGGAGGAGATGGTAGGGCAGGATAAGGTGGATGAGATTGTCATTGATTTAGCTGGCTTGAAGAATGGAAAGGATGTTCTAATTTGGACTCCAACGGATTCAGGTACTTTCTCTACTAAATCTGCATGGAATTGTATTCGTGTGAGAGGTGATGTTATGGATTGGCATGCATGGATATGGCATAAAACTCTACCTTTAAAAATGTCTATCCATTTTTGGAGGTCATGGTTTATGGCCTTGAGTGTGGATGATAGATTACGTCGCATTGGTATCCCGCTTGTATCTAAATGTGATTGTTGCAATCGTGGTCATATAGAAGATATTAATCATGTGCTTTTTGAGGGTGAATTTCCTCATAGAGTGTGGTCTTTTTTTGGTTCTCTTATTGGAATACCTCTTGGTAGGACTTGGAAACAAAATGCTGAGGTTTCGTTTAGACGTGCTAGCTCTTCCTCACAGGTGGGTGTTATTGTTGGCATTATTCCCATAATTATTACTTGCCGTCTTTGGAGGAGGAGATGTCTTGCTAGAATGGAAGGAATCTTGGAATCTCATAATACTGTTGTTCATTCTATTTGTGGGTGGTTAGGGTCTCTTTCTCAGGTGGCTAAGCAAAAGAACAAGTTATCTCGTCGTGATGGCTTGTTATTGGAAGCCTTACGGATTATTCCGGTGATTCCGAAAGCTCCATGTTGTAGGGTGGTGAGGTGGGAGAAACCGCCTTTGGGGTGGTTTAAACTGAATACTGATGGTAGTAGTATTGGTAATCCTGGTTTTTGTGGCATTGGTGGGGTTATTCGGGATGATTCTGGTGGGATGGTTCAGGCTTATGCTTCTCATATTGGTTTTGGTTCGAATAATAAGGCGGAGCTTGTAGCTCTCTTGCATGGATTGAGAAAATGCAAATCTTTGAATATTTCAAATGTGATTGTTGAAATGGATTCTATGGTAATTATTTCTTGGTGGCTAAGAGGAAGATGTGGAGTATGGTACCTTGAGGATTTCTGGGAGGAAATTGTTGAGTTAACTTGCTCGGTTCAATGTCAGTTTCAGCATGTCTTTCGTGAAGGTAATAGGGTGGCGGATTGGCTAGCTAAGGAAGGGGCTTCGGGTTCTGATTGGGATTTTTTTAATTTTTATAATTTGCCTCGGGTTCTTCGAGGATTGTGTCGTTTGGATTCTTTGGGTTTTCCTTCGTTAAGATGTTAGTTTCGGGTTTTGTTTTCGTGTTTGTTTTTGTTTGGGTTTCTGTTGGGTTGTGTTTTTTGTTAATTGGTTTGATTAGGTTTTGGGCCATGTTTATGGTATTTTCTTGTTTCCACGGTATTCCTCCGCCATAAGTGAGGGTATTTTTAATAAATTTTGGGAGGGGTTACTATTGGACATGTGACTGCCTGCTCTTCATAAAAAAAAAAAAAAAAAAAAGTAAATTGATAAGTGTGATTTTTATATAATTTTTATTACTCTTTTAATTATGAAAAGTGTCAGTTTTCCTTCAATATTATTGATTTTATTTTATTTCTACATATTTTTCTTTATTTTCTTGGATTTGAAGAAATTAGAAGATTTAGTGGGAAATGAGGGCATTTTGGTATAAAAGAAGAGACTACGGATCCAGACTGATGAAAGACAATGAGATCTGAAGAGAGCCAAGGAGATTTAGGCGAGGAGACTCAATAGCGACCAAAATTGGTGACAAGAGTTAGGCAATGAGCGAAATATTTTACCTCTTGGGTGAGAAGATTTGGCAACAAGACTCTAGGCGGTTAGATTGGGCGACTAGTCTAAACGACCAACTTAAAGGACATCGTAGGCAACAACTAGTAAAGGGCTTGAAAGTAATTTTTATCAAGAAAAAGATAAAGAAATCATAGAAGGAATCTATAAGAAGTCCAAGTTCGTAATACACTGGGAGACAGCTTGGATATGCGTGAGTGTTTTGATTATAACTTTCTACTCATATATCCAATAGATACGATTCTAAATGGGTTGGAAAGTTTACTTACAGGGCTATAATGTTGTCTCTAATAAGGGTTTCTAAATTATGAAGCCTGGAGTGCATACGAGACTGCCAAAAATTAGTTCTAAAAGTTTTGGCAAGTTTTTAGGCGGAAATCATGAAAACATTAGGATTTCTTTTATTCCCTATATAAGTATATCATTAGCACTAAATCAAGGGAAAGAAGTATGAGTTTTAGAGTAAAATATTCCAGATTTTATTTTTTAAGTTTCTTTGAAGGAGGCAGATCTTGCGAGCAGAGGCAAGAGCCGCATGCTTCATTCAACCGACTCCAACAAAGAACACTAGTTTTATTCTTTTTCTTTTCAATTTCATTATGAGTTAATTTTATTGTCTAGAGTTTTGATGTATTTAGTATTGAACACACAACTTATATTCTAAATTATTTTATATTCAATATTTCCATGATTGAGTGTTTATTCCTTATTCTTAATGTTTGCAATTTTCTAGTTAATTATTGTTCGATATATTTAATCGCAATGAGACGAGAGGTGATTTGTGATTAGAGCTATGGGATTAAGTACCATTAGTTGAGCGAAAGTAGATATACTTTTTCGCGATTAGTGTAATTTTCAAGAAAAATCAAAAGAACTTAATGAGCATTCAATTATTTAAATTCACATAGAGATATGGAGTCATTAATTGGAGATATTTTTAGTATTGTTCAAGATAAAATATTGAATAGTTAAGAGATTTTTATCATCAACTTGGGATAATTGGAATTCTATAATAAGGAAGAATAAATTGTGTGAGATTCACTAGGTGAAGTCAAACGCTCTAGATCTATTATTATTATCTTTAAAAATCTAAATTTTAATGCACTTTTCTATAGTTTAGTTCATAATCTATTCTTTAAATTTTGGTTTTTTAAATAGTAATTAATTTAGTAAATTTCAATACTGTATAGCATAATTATTTTCTGTGGGTTCGACATACGTTTTCTTTTAAAACACTTTACTACTTGTTACGATTCAGTGCACTTGCAGATATTTTCAGCACAAGTTTTTTGCGTCGTTGCTGGACAATAGTTATTTGTTATTGATATTGATACTAGCTAAAATTTTACTACTTTAGATTTTATTTTTAAATTGGTTTAAATTAGATCTCAGTTTGGTTTTTCTTTTCGGGAATTAGAAGTGCATGCCCCGATCTAATTCATTAGAGCATACACTTTTCGATCTCAAAATTGAAAGAACCTTACGTTGGATTAATAAAGAAAAAAAGAAAGAGATCGCCACATCTAAATTTAATATGGCCGACCAGGAGCACAAGTCGTTAAGAGATTATGTTATGCCCTCTGTCAATGGGGTGACATCTAGTATAAGGTGGCCAGCTATACAAGCCAATAACTTCGAGATCAAGTCGGTCATCATTCAAATGATTCAACAAACCATCCAGTTTGAGGGCTGTCACAAGAGGATCCTAATGTTCATATAGCAAATTTCATAGAAATTTGTGATACTTTTAAACATAACAGAGTGACAGATAATGTGATTTGATTGAGACTTTTTCCTTTCTCACTTACGGAAAAAGTAAAAGCGTGGTTGAACTCTTTGCTGCCCCACATCATCACCACCTAGGAGGTGTTGGCACAAAAATTCTTAGAAAAATATTTCCCTCCGGCCAAGACAACAAAGTTAAGGAATGATATTACTACATTCATCCAAATTAAGGGTAAATCATTATATGAGGCATGGGAGATATACAAGGATTTATTGCGCAAGTGTCCACATCATGACCTCCCAGCCTGGCTTCAAGTACAGACATTTTACAATGGTTTGGGACCCACAAATCGATCTATGGCTAATGCTGCCGTGGGAGGAGCATTAATGAGTAAGACCCATGAAGCCGAATATGAACTTCTGGAAGAGTTAGCATCCAACAACTATCAATGGCCTTCGGAGAGAGAAATGCCAAGAAAGGCGGCTGGAGTTTTTGAACTTGATTCTATTACCGCATTAGCGGCACATATGGCAAATCTATCACAACAATTAGGTAAGATGAATGTTAATGGTATTCAAACTAATGTTGTTTGTGATCATTGTGGAGAAAATCATTCAAGTGTAGATTGCCAAGTGGGGAATCCTTTTGCCCAACCTAGTTATGAACAAGCCCATTACGTGTCCAATTTCCAACATCAACACAATCCTTATTTAAACACGTTCAATCCTGGATGGAGAACCAACCTAAACTTTTCATGGAGCAATAATCAAGGGCCGGCTAGACCACCTCAACAAATTCCACAGCAAGAGAAGAAACCAACACTTGAGGATATGTTTGTGCAGTACATGTAAAAGACTGATATGGTGATCCAAAGCAACTCGGCTTCAATCTGCAATCTTGAGGCGCAAATCAGTTAGCTCTCAAACATGCTTACTAAGAGGACAACAGGGACTTTACTGAGCAACACAATGACCAATTTGAAGGAACATATCAAAGCCATAACATTGAGAAGTGGGAGGACATATGACCAGCCACAAACAGTAAGTACCGAGTGAGATGCATGAGCTGCCGAAAACATGGAGTCTGAGATGAAGGAAGCCGAGTTCGAGATAAAAGAAGCAGAGCAGGATGCGGCCAATCAGCAAGCTAAGAAGACTACGAAGAATAAAGAGACTGCAAAACCAAACAAATCTAGGGAGTTTATATTTGAAACTTATTATCCTTCAATTTATGATACACCAATTCATTTTTTGCAAAGATTAAGAAAAAATAAGATTGATAATTAGTTCTCTAAATTTCTGAGTATATTTAAGCAACTGCATAGGGATGATCTAGGCCCAGTCCTGTCGGTCCCCAAGGGGTTATGTAGATTGGACCAGACCTATTCGGCCCAGGGATTTTCCACCCTGGACCAGACCGAGTAATGCATAGGACTGGACCATATCGGTCCCTTTCGGTCCGGTCAGGTTCGATTGGTCCATTTGGTTTGGACCATGCCCAAAATGGGCTAGTCAACCCATCTAAATCTGTTTTTTTTTATTATTTGTATTATTTTTGGCCTACTTTAAATTTTGTACATTTTTTAGCAAAAAAATACTAAAAAAAACTTTATGTTGAAAAATACAATGACAAAAGAAAACTAATCTATATAAAAAAGTAGAAAAACCAAAAAAAAAAAAAAAAACACAGAAGTTATTACAAATTACAATCCAAAACTCTCTTTAAGATACTACAGTGTCCACATGTAAACACTAATATTAAATAAGATGAGTTAACAACTTAACATATAATCTATAAGCTTTAAATGGGTATACATGGCATGAAGACCATATTTTCCAGAAATATGAAAACCATATTTTCCAGAAATATGAAGATATTCCTATAGAGAGAGAGAGAGAGAGAGAGAGAGAGAGTATAGAGGAATCAGTCTGGAGAAAGTCTTAACAACAAATTGTAATCATATTTGGTGCCATTTTGAACCTTTAATCCTGAATTCTTCTCCACTTGCATAATTATGTAATGCTTTAGTTCACTTAGAACATAAAATTGTATCAAACACAGACAAATGAACACTAAAAGCAATGTTTTGCATGAGTATACATAGTGAATACACGACAAACACCTACTAGAAAACAAAAAATGAGGAACAAGAGAATAGATTTATGCAGGAGATGTTTGTTTGCCATCCATAATGGTAGTTTTTTTTTTTCAGTCACCTAGAATTTAAATCTGGTTTTACTAAATGGAAATTAATGGGTGTTATTTGGTTAGAGATTAATAATAAAAAAAAGAATTACTAACGGCTACACACACACACATATCTATATATATAAGTAATTAGGCAACGCTAGTTAAGTAATTATCAGCACATGGACCTGGATTTTACTACTATTCACATTCACAGAGCTCAAAGTCCATTAACAATGCAAGATACTTAAGGCATTTTGATAGGAACCAAGGTGGGCCTACTCTTAAAGATCCTTTACAAGTTCCAGATGGGCCAATTACAAGATCAAGGGCCAAGAAGATCAAGGAAGCAATGCAAGGATTGGTGCAATCCACCTGGGATGAAGCCAGCAAGAGCCCAACACTGAAGATGGGTCTGAAAGAAGAAGAACCAGTTTTGATCCACTTTATTCAAGCTGTGGAAGACATGACTTAAAGATACGGCCTATTGTTATTGGAGGCTTCCAATTTGGTTAAATGATTTATTTTATTAGTTTAGAATAAGTGGGCTTGAAGATGCTTGGCTCACATGTCTTATTTCTTATGAACTATGTTTTTGGGAAGGCCTTGTATTTTGGCCAAGGGCTTATTTGGAAAATTACATTTTAGGAACTAGGGTTTCATCAATTTACTGTTGGGGTTACTGTAGCCGCGCGTACTGTAGCCGGTACTGTTCATCAAGGGTAATTTTGGGTAAAATGGGCATTATTTTGGCTAGGGTTTTGATTAGGTTTGGCTTTAAAAACTCTTTGTAGCCTCATTTGAGAGTTAGACAATATTGAATTTTATTTGTGAGTTGAGTTTTCTCCTCTTGTTCTTGATTGAACTCTTGAACTTATCAAAGGTAAATCACAACCTTTGTGGCGTTCCTCCCTTGTAATCTGGGTTCTTGAGACGGGTTCTTCAACGGGTCTAGATTTTAATATAATCTAGGTTCTTGAAACGGGTTCTCATCGGGTCTAGATTCTCCATCCTTGACTTGATTTTTGGCTTTCTTGGGGAGTTTTCAAATTGATTGTGGGTTCAAGGGAATTCATTCCCACGGGTTCATATCACATTTTTAACTTTTTACTACACAATGTGCTTACTTTTGGTCAAACTATACTTATGCCACATCTATTTTAGTGATAGGGAAGCATTGATCTCATGTGCTGCAAGGGAAATTAATATATAAATAATGAAACATTATCATGTTCTAGTACAATATGTAGGAAGTTTTGGGACCATATGATCAGTGCCCGACAAATCTAGGTTCTAATGATTAACACTCAACAAAATGAACTCTAGTCTCAATAGAGCTAAAAAAACAGAACTAAGTATGATAATTAGTTCTTCTAGAAATTCCTTTACTTATAAAAAAGAAATAGTATTTAAAGAAATTCCTATAACAACTTATTGGACTGTAGCAAGATAAATGTCGCTCAAATGCCAAGACATAAAGATGGACCAAATCTACCCCACTATATGAAATTATCTCAATGATAAAATCCAAGACCAAAATTGATAACCAACAATCTTCTCACCTCTTTAGTTTTTAATTAGCATTGGGTGTAGGGCCGATAGGCATTGAATTTGACGCCTCCACAGAATCAAAAAGTTCCCATCAAGTTCTATTCATAAAAATTTAAAATAAATAAGTTAAATAAAGTTACATAACATAGAAGATAAAACAAAATAAACCACAAAAGATATCAAAGGTAATTGTATTAAATACTCATATCCAGCTGCTTCTCAAATTCCTCCACTTCATCCATTAAAGTCCTAAGGTTTATTGGAGTAGAAGAAGAACGAAGGCAGATTTGTGCACATATGAGACCATCAACACTCATTGGATTTAAGCTACTTTGGAAAGGGTCAAGTACACGACCCGCAATGCTAAATGTAGATTCAGAGGCCACAATAGATACCGGTATTGCAAGTACATCGAATGCAACCTTTGAAAGTACGCGATATCTAACTGAATTCACCTTTCACCAAATTAGAAGGTCAAAACTATCATCTTGATCCTCACAGCTTTCAGCTAGATATATATCAACCTCTGACTTACTTTCCAAACTGTCTTCTGACTATAACTGTTGCTTAAATTGGGCCATCAAATGTGCCTTTCTACTAGCAATCTTGTTAACTGAAGGACTTACATCTTCATGTGGGGAACTTGCACGTTGACTTTGAGGAGAACTCCCTTCTTCATTTTCCCTAGATGTCTCATACATGGAGATAAATGCATTTCTTACCTTTCAACTGGAATCAATTTTTGTTGTATGATCATGTGCATACATTTGTCCCAACCCAAAATCAAGATATCGCGTCTTGTAGCAAGGATCAAGAAGAACCCCAACACATAGCAACATATTCTGATTTTTCAAGTTCTCCCAATACTTTTCAAACTTTCTCTTCATATTTGTGGCCATTAATCCCATTATGGGGCTTCGTTCTTCACAGTCCATATTAATGGCATCTTTAATAGTAACCAACTCCGGGAAAAAAAATATTTCAAGTTACATATTCACCCCCGAGAAGGGTAAAGTTGCATCATGAAATAATTGAAGAAACCTCACAAACAACTTTATCTTCTCCCAATCGGATGCATTGGGAGGCCTTAACTTCTTTGACTTTCTCCTATTCACCACATATTCATCATTGTCATCATCATCATCTCCAATACTACCAAGGAAGCACAGATCTTCTTCCTCCAACTGATCAAAAGACTTTCTAAATTTTGAAGCCCTCTCTAACATAAAATTGGTGGAGTTCCACCTAGTCGGTACATCTAGGCAAACTTGACTTTTTGATTGAATCTCTTCCAACCCCATACATTTCTTAAATGTACTCCACCTTTAAGGGGAGGATTTAACATACTTCACAACACCCTTCACCTTCCCAATAGACTCATCATATTCTTTCAACCCCTCACAAATGATTAAATTCAAAATGTGGGCATAACATCAAACATGCAAGAATTCATGTTCCAAGACCGTGTCTCCCCTATACTTGGTTTTTTTTTTCTCAAATAAGAAACGACCTCATTATTAGAACTTGCATTATCAAGAGTGAGTGCAAGTATTTTTGGTTATCCCCAATCATGCAAACACATCTCTATTCTCTTACCAAGTGTATCACCTTTGTGATTTTCAACCAAAGAAAAGGAAAGAATCCTCTTGTATAACTTCCACTCATCATCAATAAAGTATGCTGTGAGACACATAGTTTAGATTTTGCACGGATGTCCATGTATCCGTGGTGAGAGAAATTCGCTGCCGTTTCTCAACTTTTTGTTTTCCTTAAAAAACAAACTAAAGCAGTCCTTGGCAACTGTCATACGGGATGGAATCCCTATCCACTTAGGGCAAATCACAAGCATAAACTTTCTAAAACCCTCCCCTTTAGCATGTCTAAAGGGAAACTCATCAAGACATCTTTGTTAAGGCTTGTCGGCAAGCCTCAACACTAAATGCAATGGGCACAAGTCCCCCACTACCACTTCCTCCCTCCACCTTCCAACCTAGAGTCGTCTGTGACTTATTCGTCTATATTAGACTATTAGTAATATAGTATAGCTATATATTAGTAATATTAGTTATCGTGATTTAGTATAAGTCATAACTATATTAATATAAGTATAACTATAGTCTATATTCTACTATTAGTCTTTTTTTTTATACCATATTAGAGTCTAGACTATTAGTATTAGTTAATAATTACTTGATGGTGAGTTAGTGATAGGATTAGGTTAGATGAAAATTATATAATTAATTATATAAAATTATTATATAAATAATATATATAAATTATAAAATATATATTTTTTATTTACATTTTTCACTCTGGACCGGACCGAATGAATTCGGTCCTATGAAATTTGGAACGAGACCAACTGGGACCAGCCCCAGTTCGGTTTGGCCAGCTTTTTCGGTCGGGACCATCATATTCTCACCCCTATGATTGCATATTAATATTCCTCTCATTAAAGCTTTAGAGCAAATGTCTAAATATGTAAAATTTTTGAAGGATATATTATCAAACAAGCAGAAGTTGGAGGAGCATGAGCCTGTAATACTGACCGAGGAGAGCAGTGCAATTTTACAAAAGAAGCTACCGCCTAAGTTTAAAGATATGGGGAGTTTCATGATCCCTTGCACTATAGGAAATTCCTATTTTGATAAAGTTTTATGTGACTTAGGGGTAAGTATTAATCTAATGCCTTTCTCTGTTTTCGGGAAACTAGGACTTGAAGAAGCAAAGTAGATCACTTTTGACGTATTTAAATCTATGGAATTCCCTTCCGAGGTACATTCTTGTTTTCAAATAAGCAATCGAGACGTGGTAATAGCTGACGAGACTTATGGAGTTGAGTTTTCAAAGTTACCACTTGAGTTATGTCTTACTCACACTACATCTATTGAATCTGAAGATGAAGAGGTTAGGGAGTGTGAGAGATATTTGGAAGCTACACCATCCTTTCCTCCTTCAATAAAATTGAAATTGGAAGAACTAAACTCATCTCGACAGGCATCTCCAAGTAAGGAACCACCCAAGATTGAACTCAAATCGCTTCCATCAAATTTAAGATACGTCTTCTTAGGCCAGGACTCTACTTTTTCAATTATTATTAACAACTCTTTGAGTGATGTTGTAAGGTTCTTTCTAGAATCTCACTGCCAATCACTCAGAATTACACAGAGAAAACCAACAATTCACACACAGAAAGAACTCACAGAAGAATGATCAAGATTCCATGGTGAACCTTGCAGAGAATCTTCAAGGGATTTTCAACCTCCAAAAATGATCTCACTTAAAATCTTCGATGCCTATTTAGATGATTACTCCTGCTTTTATAGAAGTAGTCGTGAAGAAGAAAAATAGTGTAATGTTCTAAGACTCAAAACGCGAGCTACAAAGAGCTAAACACAAAGCATGAAATACAACAAATGACAAAATGCACCGTTTCACTTATTCCTTACAATAGACCAAAACGCGTTGTTTCACTTAAAGTCTTCATTCGTTATTTATGTTATTTCCATTATGTTAATTAATTATGTTATTCACCTTCTGCACTTCCATTCTTCCATTCTTCCATTCAACCTCTTCACGCCTTGCTCATTGCACCCGTGAAAATCCCTGCCTCTTCAAGGCCTTGCCCACAAGGCGCTATCTTCAATGGTAGCCCCTACCCATTTAACTAACACTTCAATAGAGGCATGGTTCCCTACTTTCCTCACCCTTCTTTCCAAGATTGTTTCAAGTTTAGGTTGCAGACTACCCTCTTTGCCAATTGGAGGCAAAGTAGATAATGAAAAAAATCTGATCACCGAGTTTTTTCTTTAAACATGAGACATGGAAAACATGATGGATTTTTGAAGAGGAAGGCAGATTCAACTTATAACCTACCACACCTATCCTCTCAAGGAGCTGAAATAGGCTATAATACCTAGGAGCCAACTTCATATTGTGTCTCATGGCTACAAATTTTTGTCTATAAGGCTGCAACTTGAGAAAAACCTAATCACCCACTGCAAAAACCCTCGCAGATCTTCTTCTATCAGCAAACAACTTCATTCTTTCCTGAGCCTTTTTCAAATTCTCCTTTAAAAGTGACAATATCTCATCTCTAGACTTCAATTGTTGATTCACTGTTGCATTAGCAGTAGTGCCTGGAATATATGTCAACAATTTGGGACGAGGGAATCCATATAAAGCCTGAAATGGTGAAAAACCAGTAAATGAATGCACAATGGTGTTATAACACCATTCTGCCAAAGGTAGCCAC
The DNA here is from genome assembly GCF_001411555.2 of Juglans regia. Classification (NCBI taxonomy): domain Eukaryota; kingdom Viridiplantae; phylum Streptophyta; class Magnoliopsida; order Fagales; family Juglandaceae; genus Juglans; species Juglans regia. Next base: position 16,676,164 of record NC_049902.1, on the reverse strand, counting down.
GTGCACCAACTCTTTGGCTTAGATCCCACATAAGATCTGAAGTATCCTTCCACACACTTATTTAATGCCTCATCTTGACCATTAAATTGAGGATGGTAAGCTGAGCTATAAGCCCAAGTAGTCCCTTGCATCTTGAACAACTCTCTCCAGAATAAACTGGTAAAAAACACATCCCTATCAGACATGATTGTTTTAGGTAATCCATGGAGTCTGAATACACCATTAAAGAAAACCTTAGCCACTCTACTGGCTGTATAAGGATGAGCAATTGGAAAGAAATGACCAAATTTAGTTAATCTGTCCATGACAGTTAGAATTACTGACATACCACCTGAGCTTGGAAGGCCCTCAATAAGATCCATGGCAATGTCAAGCCAGGGACTTTGGGGAATAGGTAAGGTTGGAGTAACCCTACTGGCAGCATAGTTTCATGCTTATTCATTTGGCAAATTTGGCATTCCCTCACTAACTTCCTGATGTCCTTCCTCATCCCTTCCTAGTAAAAGTCCATTCTAGCCTTTTGTAGAGTTTTGTGATACCCAAGATGACCTTCTTCAGGACTATGATGAATATGTTGCAACCCCTTTTGATGAAAGGGCGATGAAGGAACTAGCAGTAACTTTCATTTTCTGAAAATGAGTCCTTGCTGATGAGAAAATTCCGTAGAGACCTGCTTCCCTTGCTGTAAGGCAACCAAAAGATTAGAAATATCAACAGAAATTGCATAACTTTGCTTAAGCTCTTCTAACCACATAGGGGTGGGAAATGAAATAAGGGCCGATGTAGCTGACTCTTCCTCCCTCCTATTTCCTTGAAAGTGCATAAGCAACTTTGTTGTCTCTACCTCTCTGGTACTCGACATTAAAATCATACCTCCTGAGCTTTGAGATCCACTTATGTTGAGCCTCAGTAGCCACCCTTTGCTCCAATAAATGTTTCAGTACTTGTTGGTCAGTTTTAATCTTGAATGTCTGACCCAATAGATATGGCCTCCATTTGCCCAGTGCACACACCAGTGCTAATAATTATTTTTCATAAGTTGACAAGGACAATGCCTTGCTAAAAAAAGCTATTGGTTGGCTATCCTGCATTTACACAGCTCCCAGCCTTACCCTAGAGGCATCACACTCAATTGTAAATTCTTTAGAAAAATCTGTCAACCTCAAGACAGGAGGCTTTGCAACAGCAGCCTTCAAATGATTAAAAGCTTCTTCAACTTCTACAGACCAAACAAAGGAATTCTTCTTCAATAACATTGTTAATGCGGCAGCAATGGACCCATAACTCTTAATGAACTCTTTGTAGTAACAAGTAAGTCCTAAAAACCCCCTTAGTGCCTTCACTTTTTGGTATAGGCCCATCTAGCATGGAAGAAATTTTGGTTGCGTCTGCCATTACTCCACTTCCAGAAATAATATGCCCAAGATAATCAACTTCAGTAACTATAAACTTGCATTTTGATCTTTTTGCAAATAAGGATTGCTGCTGTAAACAGATAATATTTTTTTCAAATGTGCAAGGTGTTCCACCAAATCTCGGCTATAAATCAAGATATCATCAAAAAATACTAACACAAATTTTCGAAGATAAGGCTTGAAGACATGGTTCAACAAACCCTGAAAAGTCGCAGGTGCATTGGTAAGCCCAAATGGCATTACCAAGAACTCATAGTGGCCATCATGAGTTCTAAATGCTATTTTAGGTATGTCATCCTCCTTCACCCTTATTTGATGATAGCCTGATCTGAGATCAAACTTCGAAAAAAATTTTTGCACCATAAAGTTCATCAAGCAGCTCATTAATGACAGGAATTGGAAACTTGTCTTTGATAGTTGCTTGACTGAGTGCTGATAATCCATACACATCCTCCGAGTTCCATTAGCTTTTTTTAACAAGCAGAACAAGAGATAAAAATGGACTTTGACTAGGTCTTATAACTCCATTCTTCAACAAGTCTTGCACAATCTTTTCTATCTCTGATTTCTGGTAGTGAGGATATCTATAAGGCCTCACTAAAATCGGTGTAGTGCCTTCCTTTAATACAATCTGGTGATCAAAGGCTCTAACTGGTGGGAACCCCACTGGTTCATCAAATACTGACCCAAATTGCTGCAACACTTCCTCTACTTCAGCTTGCAACTTGACTTTTCCAACTTTGGTTCAATTGCCACCAATTGCAATAACAACCCTTGCTTCCTAACAAAAGAGGACTTCAACAAATTAGCCCCAACTTCCCATTCTATCACATCAGAATTAATACCTTGTAATGACAACTTCTGTGGCACCCCCAGCCCTCGCTTGAGATTGGACTGAGACTGAGACGCTGGGACATGTAAAATAAGGCTACACACCTCTCGTATATGACAGATAATATGCTATGTACCTAAGTACACTAGCAGTATGCATTCATGGTGCAGTGAAAAAATTAATAAAAGTCAGATAACTAAGCAACGCAATAGCAATTGCAAAGCACATTGTACTATAAACTAATATCATAACCCAAAACATTGTCTGAAAACATAAACATAAGCCTTAAAGGCAAAATATCCCAAAAGCATGAAGCATAATTTTAAAGTTTCCAAAACACAAGACTCCCACAAAAGAAACATGAGTCCACAAAAGATGGCCATAAACATTGTTGTCTTTTTTTTTTTTTCCAAAGTATTTAAACTCCTGTATTATTAAAGAAGCTCAGGCTTCACGCACTTTTCTAAAGTCATATCCTTGTCTCGATTGTTTCGCCGCTTGAACTCGGCAATGAATTCTAGTATTCTTTTGATCTCTCGATCGATGGCCTCAAGAAGCTCCCAGATGGAGGACTCAGGCCGATTCATGGCCATTTTAGGCACAATCCTCTCTGGAGGAGGAGGTGCCGTTCTCTTCCTCTTGGTCATCGTGACTTCTTACCAAACCTGTTACAACTTCTACCATTCCTGTTGGGGAATGGTAGTGGAAACTACCACAATGAGATTTTGAGAAATCTCAGCAAGTAATCATACAACATATCATAGTTAATACAAGCATACAAAAATTATATCATGATATGCGTGCATGGACATGTACTTGACTTATGCCTTAACTAGAACTTAACTTATGCACTTGACCATTTGCAAAAGACTTGTAACATAGACTTAACATTTTTAGAAAAACTTCTTAACTTTTTCTTATTCACGTGATCTTATTCAGAACTTGTCTTATCAAAACATATCACAAGAGTTTCATCGAGTTATCCTTATCATATGAGCTCTTATACTTGTTCAGAGGGTGGATACAACACGGCTCCCCTCCTTGCACCGCGTGTTCCTACTAGTTACCGCACCATCAGTGGCTTGTACATCGTGATGAATACGTCGTAAACAGAGAATCATAATAACTCGACCTTACTTTGTCGAGTTACATGCCTTATGCACCTACTAGCGTTAGGTGCGTCCTCGCTCTGGCATTCTTTAAAAAGAATCCATTCGAGGCTCGTTGACTATTCTTCATTGACCCAGGGGTTACTACTCCATTCTTAAGCACTCCAGAGTGGACATAGGAGGTCCACTAGGACAATCCCCCGTCCTAGAACTTGGGGTCATGATAAAACATTTTGACCCTTTTCTTTAAAAATAACCACTTTCTTTGGAAAACATTTCCCCAAATGCGTGAGACATGGAGCTTAAGACGTACATACTTATACTTGACATGTGACATATGAAATGCCGTACATGAAATAACCAATCATAACACGATCAATTCATAGCATGATTACATGAAACACATGAAACATTCAAACACATTCATGAAAACCATGGGAACATGCTTAGGCCGAAACCTTTAGGGGTAAAAATCATGAGATTCATCACTTAAACATGTTCCAATCTTCAATCATATAACATAGGAATCAAAGTATGATAAAACAAAGCATTAGGGGTGGGCAGCGGGGGCCCGCTTCCGCTCCACCCCGGGCGGAGCCCCCGTCTGTTAGATGCGGGGGGTGGGTGGCCCCACATCTAACCCCAGAGGATCCCCCCCATTTATATATAGAAATATATATATATATATATATATATATAAGTATATATAAAAAAAAAATAACCCAGGCATGAAACAATGCCTGTAAACGACGTTGTTTCACGCTGGGGTTTTTTTTAAATATACAAAAAACGAGACGATGCCGTTTCGTCAATGGAAAAACGGTGTCGTCTCATTATTTGTTTAGATCCCCCCTGCCCCGCGAGATTACCCTACCCAGAAATCTCTCTCTCTCTCTCTCTCTCTCTCTCGGTCGCTCGTCGCTCGGTCTGTTACGTTATGCAATTTGCATCTCCATCTCCGTCATCGTCACCGTAGCCGTCGCCTTAGCCTTTCGTGACTCCGTCTTCATCTTTGTCGTCGAAGGTTAGAAACCCTAATTCTATTTTAATTTTTTGTGATATTTATTTTATGGAATGGAGATTGGAGGAAGGATGGGGTTTAATCGGAGATAAAGGATGAGATTTTGTGAATTGTGTGCTGTGGAGACTTGGATTGTGCATGTGGTTTGAATGATTGATGAATAATGTGTACTGTGTGGTCGTGTGTGAATCTATCCGTGATTCCGTGATTTATTTTTTCATTTTTTTTGAAATACCCTAAAACAATGCCTGTGAATCTATTTTTTCATTTTTTCAAAGATTGACGCCCCTAAATTAATTTAGGGTTTCAATTCACCCTAAAATGTGGGAAACATCAAACATTTCCGAGGCACTAACATTTTTAAATGACTATTTTTTATATTTTATAAATGAAAAATGTTATTATCAGAATATAAAAGAGCTAGATGATTTAAGGATGATGAAAAATATCGTATTTTTTTTATATAGATAGATGAAACTGAGATTTTAGTGTCCTTTAGAGGTTTTATTTAAATTTAAATTCCAAAATAGAAAGACATCGAACCATTTTAATTGAGTTTTGTTTATATACTTTCACATTCTTATATGTTTATGTAAAATTCATTACAACTTTTATAACCCGTACGTGGCTTGCTAGGCCATATAGAATACTATGAGAATTAACCATTGAGTATCCAAACAAATATATGGTGTCCAAGCATTTGGCATTAGATTAGCCATTCTAATCTTTAAAATTTGACTAATATGTAATCTTTTTACTTTTAGATAATCACTTAAAATTTGAAGTCTATATTAAATTAGCTATCACACTTTTTATAATAATAAAATATTATTACTTTTTATTACTTATATTTCTCTAATGATTTTTTTTTATTTTTTAAATACTTTTTATTTTTATTTTGAAAATGTCCAATAGCCCAATAATGATATTCATTTTCATCAATTGAATCCAACTAAGGGTGTAAACATTTTCATTTCTTTTTTATGTTTGATGTTTGATCTTCTGACTTCCAATATATATATTAATGCTTGGATGTTAATTGTTTGGCATGTTGCTATGTTTGCTATAATTTAGATTTCTTGTTTACTTGAGTTCATGAATATGCCAGCAAATTCTAGTGTGAGCTCTAACACCTACCCCTACGACACGTTGCCCCGCCCCCAAGCCCAGTAAAGAAACTTGCTTCCATAGTTTGGGCTTATTTCACCAAACTAGAGGGTGGTGACCCCGATAACCCCCAAGCCAAGTGTATTCATTGTGGAAAAATTTATAGATGCCATTATAGGAAACATGGCACATCACAATTAGGTGCACTTAGAAGAACAATGTAAAAAAAGTCCAATATTAAGATCATTACAAGAGAATAGCCAATCTAGGCTAGAAATTGGACTTCAAAAAATGGCAGATGAGACTAGTGGGGGGTGCAACTTTGAAGGGGTATACTAAGTATGATCCCGATGAGTGTAGAAGACACCTAGCTCGTATGGTTATCATAGACGAGCTACATTTTCAAGTTGTTGATGGGAAAAGGGTTCCAAGTGTATTCTCGCTACTTGGAACCAAGGTTTGATATTCCTTCTCGCCACACGGTGGCAAAGGAGGTAAAAAAATATTTTTTGCCTGAAAAAGAGAAGTTGAGGGGTGAATTGGCGAGTCAATTTGTTTACCTTACCACTAATACTTGGACATTAGTCTAAAATTTTAATTATATATTTTTAACTGTACATTTTGTTGATTGTAATTGGACATTGTATAAGAAAATTATAAAATTTTGTCAAATCACCAATCATAAGGGTGAGACAATTGGGAAGACTTTAGAGGTCGCAATAAAGGAGTGAGGGTTGACCCGAGTTGTTACAGTTACAGTTCATAATGTCTCATCTAACGATGTCACATTGGGATATCTAAAGACCTATCTTAGAGAGGCAAATAAGACAATATTGGGTGGTGAGTGTCTGTATCTGAGATGTGCGACACATATTCTGAATCTTATTATTTCGGATGGTTTGAGGGATTTTCATGACTCGATTGCTTGGGTCAGGACTGCTGTGAGATGGGTGAGATCTTCTCCTTCAAGGTTGGAGAAATTCAAGGTTGCTTCGAGGTCTGCGGGCCTAATATCCAAGAAGGGCCTTTGTACTGATATGCTTACATAATGGAACTCAACATTTTTTATGTTGGAGGCGGCCCAAGAATATAAGCTGGCATTTGCACTATTGGGTGATGAAGACATCCAATATGTTAAATATTTTGATGATCACGAGGGATTGGGGAAACCAGTAGATGATGATTGGGAAATTGTATATATTTTTGTAGAGTTTTGAGGCTTTTTTACGAGGTCACCACGACGATATCTGGAACTTTATACCCTGCATCCCATCAATTTTGTTAGCAAATATGTAGGGTAAAAGCAAAATCAGATGACATGGTCGCAGCTGGTCACATTAGGCTGTGGGAGATGGCATTGGTTATGAGGTCAAAGTACGACAAGTATTGGAGAAATTTTACTAGGGCTAATATTTTGTTATATGTAGTTGTCGTCCTTGACCCGAGATTTAAGGTGGATGGCATGATATTTGGATTGGGCCTTGCGTACAGGCAAGCATGGGTGGAGCTTCTTGCAGCAAGGGTTCAAGAAACCCTCAGTAGATTATTTGATGAGTTTACCATCATGCGGGGTGGTAATATTGTGGCACCTACACCTACCTCCCACTGGTTCAAGAAGACAAGGTTGGGAAAAGATGTAGATTGGACTGGGGTGAGAGGTTTGAGCAGAGACCCCCTTCATTCGGAGTTCTGTAGAGGCTTAGTCAAAGATAGACAGATACTTAGCAGTAGAGCTTCTACCATTTTTACGAGATTTCGATATATTAAGTTGGTGGAAGATGAATGTCGTGAAGTATCCCATCCTTGGAGAGATAGCCGCAGTCTTTTGGCCATCCCTGTTAGCACCGTAGTCTTAAAGTCGGCCTTTAGCACCAGAGGGTGTGTATTGGATTCATTTCGAAGTTCATTAGCTCCTACCACTGTGGAGGCTTGATTTGCATGCAGAATTGGATCAAGAGAACTCCAATTCATGTTCCGGATGTTCTTGAGTATGAGGAGGTCGACGTTGAGGAGGAGGGTGGTGATCAGCCTGGATTTGGTATTTATTTTAATTTCATTTTTTAATTTCTTATTAATTAATTTATTTTCATTTAAATGGTATTAATTAATTTCATTTCAAATTTAATTGTTATAGTGATACATGAGACGGCGTCTACGGCTACCTCCGATGTAGTATGACTTTGTATTGGACCCACCATTGCCATGGTTTGTACAATTTGTCCCTTATTTGTTTTTTGCATTTATAATTTTATATCATATTTTAGTATCTAATTATTTTGCTTGTATGTTTTTTAGCTTTTATATTCTCAATATACATATACCAAATCCTAATGACCGATCTATGCTCGGCTGCCTCATCTTCATCTCAAATTCCAATTGCCCAATCACAATCTTATCTTGGTTAATACTTTTAATATTTTGTATTTTATTTTGTATTTTTTTTTTCATTTTATAACTTTATAATTCTAATTTGTTTTATTTTTAACTTATTAATATTTCAGATTTTATAACTTATTATGTTTTATGATCTTGATTTTCAGTCTCACAGCAGTTGGCACAACTCACCACTCAGTGAACTCACTGCTACAGCGCCACCTCAAATTGATCAAATTGAAAAGTTATGAGTTATAATTGTTAATTTACAATTAAGTGTAATGTTTCTATAATAGTTAATAGTACAATTTGTAATATTTAATATTTTTAGAGGAGTTTGTAATATTTAATAGTTTATTAGTTCTCTTAGAGTCTTAATTTGTATAATTGTAAATTGTAATTTGTAATAACTTAGTGACTTAGTGATGATTATTACTTAATTAGTTAATAATTGAAATTTAGTATATAGTTAATAATTCTATCTATATATATATATTTTGGTTCAATTTTTAAATATATATATCTTTTAGTTAAATTCTCGGCCCAAAAACGGATTCTGGACCATTTAGGCCCCTGAAAATTGAGCTAGGCCGAAGGCCTAGTAGGGGGCGCAAGGATGGAGTTCCACCCCAACACCTCGACAAGCGGATGGGGTACCCCGCCCCCGCATGGGCGGGGGTGGGGTACAGGGAACAATTTCCCACCCCTGCCCATGTGGTGGGGTAGGGGGCGGGTAGCACCCCTACAAAGCATGAAATCATGACATTTAGCTAAAATCCGAAACATATACAAGTATTTCATGGTATTTTCATCACAAATTCCAAATATGAAATTCCTTCCATAGATTGATACAAGAACATTTTAACATAATCAAATAATCAAACAAGAAATAACCAACAAAAAAAACTTGGAAATGAAAAGATCTACACAGTCATATACAAGTGTTAACCAAAGTAGGTTGAGTATATACTTTCAGAAAAAAAATCCACGTATAGCAATATTAGTAAGCTGTAAATCCGAACATTCCTTATTAGAAAGCAACTAAAAACCTCACCTCATGTTCTTGAGTATATGTGTCGATTTCTAGAGCAAAACTTGTCTATATCTATTCGGCTTCTAGGGTTTCTTAAGAACCTTAAACCATCTTCAAGAAATCACAAGAAAAGTGGGTGTTTTATCTTCCATATTGTCCAAATGAGATTTGAATCTCATTTTCGGGTTAAGCAAGTGATGTGTGTGTGAAGTTTAGAAGGAAAAACCGATTCTTACCTTGGCTAGACTTAGTGTGCCAAAATCTCATCTTGAGATAAGAAAATCTTCTTGTTTGGTTGAGGAGAAAGTATAAGAAAGTGAGAGATTCTTCAAGAAAATGTGAGAGAGTTGTATGGAGAGGGTAAGAGCATCAAAATTCTGAATTTTGCAAAAGAAGAAGCCTTTGGGCGTGTGGTCTTCCTCCCCTTTTATAGAAAACTCCTCATTCCCTCATTGGTGATTGAAAACTAATGCATGTAAGACAAGTGGCAAAGATTTCCTTCATTTCTTGAAACAATTGAGTGTTTCTTCTAAGGGTAACATGGTAAAACATCATGTGACTCTTCCTTTTCCCAAGCAAGTAATCTTTTGCATGGATGACAAGTGGCAAAAGACATATGCCATAGCTTAGCCATCCACCTCTTTCTTCCTTTCCCAAGATGATGTTTCATCTTCCAATACTCCTTCCCTAGGTGACCTTTCATGTTCTATTGGTCCAATTTAGCCTAGGTGACAAATGGCAAAGGAACATAGTGTTTGGGAGTGTGCTAGCCGAATTTCTAAGGATATTCTTGTCCTTCCATCCAAATGTCTCTTCACATATCCTTCTAGAAACTCCATGCATGCTTGACACTGCATTATCTGACTAAATTTCGAAATCCCATAGGCCTCCATTTGGTTTCCCATGCAAAACTCCTAGAAAAAGCCCCATTTCACTTTCCTAAACTTCTCTTTCCAAGATAACTCCCTTGGAACTCAAATTGGGCAAGACAAAGGGTCTAAACATGTGGGAATTTGGATCTAGCCGAAAATCCTTTGGTCTCCTCTAGGTTCCTTTTGTCCCTTGAATCATCTAGAAAGTTTCTTACACAATGACAAGTGGCAACCTTTCCAAGGTAGGCGTGTAAGCCAACCCTTGGCATTTTCCTACACTTCTCTCTTTCTCCTTTAGCCCACTTTCAAGACTAGGTTCAAAGCAAAACATTTTTGAGACACATAACACTTAGCAAATAGAACTGGATCATGGGCCTAAACCATTGGACTTAAATTTCCAATAAGGCCAAAATCCTTAAGGTAACTAGAGCCACTCTTCTCTTGGGCTTAAATCACTACATCAAATGCTACTAAGGCCTTTCAAAGTAATTAAGGTTTCTAAAATACCATGGCAACCTAGAACAATTCTAAGGGCCAAGCCTAGATGAAACTCGGGCCATCACAACTTCCTTCCCTTAACCCCAAATTGCATAGACATATTAGTAAAATCCTATTGGATGGGACCCAATGCTTTCAGCCACTGAACTCCTAACACAATGTCACAGCCACCAAGAGTGAGGACATGAAAAGGAACCCTGAATCTAGTACGCTAAATACTTACCAGCTCTTCACATTTACCCTAATTGAATATTTTGGTTCCATTTGCTTCCTTAACTTGCAAACCACCGTCTTCTTTCACCTTCAATTTTGCAGATTCCACCACCAATGGATTCAGGAAGTTGTGAGTGGATCCTGAGTCCACAAGAATTTCAACAGACATTGAGCCAATCTTTCCTAGCAACTTCATAGCATTACTATTAATGCATCTTGAAATAGCATGTAACGAGACCTCAACAATTCCTCTTCAAAACTGTTAACCACCTCTTGCTCAACACTACTTTCCCCATGCAAAAAATACACTCTTGAGGTATTGCAAATATGATTAGGATTCTATTTCTCATCACAATGATAACAAATTCCTTTTTTTCTTTTTTCATCCATGTGAGCAGAAGTAATCTTTCTTATAGGAACCATGCTTTTTTGCCCTTTAGTAGTTAGATCACCCCATGGTAAACAGGCCACTTATCACTATAATGCCCAATCTGTCTCCAAGATTTTCTCTTGGATAACACATATTCCTCCTACATCTTGGCCTAACCAAAAGCAGTCCCAAGATTCAATGGGTTAAACATCTTCACATGCAGCCTTATCTCATCTTTCAATCGACTGACAAAGCAACTAAGCTTATGTCTTTTAGACAAGCCTTTCAACCAACAAGGCTTCAAACTGAGATTTATACAAACTAACAGAAGTAGTTTGTTTTAGTCTGGTTAATGCCTCCATTGGATCATCATAAGTAGATGGCCCAAATTTGACTTGCTTTGCCATGACTAAAGATTCTCAAGATTGAACTGCCCCGAGTCTAAAGCATCTTGGTACCAAACCAATGCCTCCCTCTCCATATGGTGTGAAGCCACCATTAATTTTTGATGGAATGGTACTTGATAAATATCCAAGTACTGGTTGGCCATCCCGTAGGATCATTACCAGCAAATCTTGGAACATCTAATAAAAAATTCCTTTGAAACACAACCCTATCATCTTGACCTCTAGGCTCATTAGAAACCTGATATGAACCCGCGGGAAAGGAATCCCTTGAACCCACAGTCAATTTGAAAACTTCCCAAGAAAGCCAAAATCAAGTCTATGGATGGAGAATCTAGACCCGATGAGAACTCGTTTCAAGAACCTAGATTATATTAAAATCTAGACCCATTGAAGAACCCGTCTCAAGAACCCAAATTACAAAGGAGGAACGCCACAAAGGTTGTGATTTACCTTTGATAAGTTCAAAAGTTCAATTAAGAACAAGAGGAGTAAAACTCAACTCACAATGAATAAATTCATCAAACTTCATAAACTTCATAATCCAATTAAAATGAGGCTACATAGAGTATTTAAAGCAAAACCTAATGAAACCCTAGCCAAAATAAACCCCCATCTTCCGAAACTGCCCCTGGATGAACAGTGCCGCGCTACAGTAACTCGGCTACAGTAACCCTAACCCTAGTTCAATAAAATAATAACTTTCCCAACATGCCCTTGCATAGGCCCCCTTAAGTACTTCCCATAATAAACTCAATTATTCTAAACTAATAAAATAAGTTTTTTAAATGAATTAAATAAGTTGAAACCCTTCAAGAGCCCAAAGCCTTTAAGTCTTGTCGTTGCACTCTTCCATAGGTGATCAAATGAATTAAAACTGGATCTTCATCCTTCAAGCCCCATCTTGAATGTTGGGCTCTTGCTAAACTCTTCCCAAGTGGATTGCATCAATCCTTGCATTGTCACATTGATCTTCTTGGCCCATCTGGAAGTTGCAAATGATCTTTAAGACTAGGCCCATCTTGGTTCCCATCAAAACCTCTCTATCTCTACGAGAGTTTTCATTAACAGTTTCAACTAAAGAACGCAACATGTCAGAAAATTGTTCTAACCTTCTGTAATACCATTGATGGCTTGCTGATGATGCTCCAACTACTTCTGAACCATTTCTTGCTGTTTTTAATATCCTTCTTGCTGACGTTTCATGGCACTACGAGTACCATTCGCCATCATAACCTCCCCAAGATCGACTACTACTGATACCACTTGTAAGGTTTTTTCTAGAACCTCACTACCAATCACTCAGAATTACACAGAGAAAACCAACAATTCACACACAGAAGAATGATCAAGATTCCATGGTGAACCTTGCAGAGAATCTTCGAGGGATTCTCAACCTCCAAGAATGATCTCACTTAAAATCTTTGATGCCTATTTACATGATCACTCCTACTTTTATAGAAGCAGTCGTGAAGAAGAAAAATAGTGTAATGTTCTAATACTCAAAACATGAGCTAGAACGAGCTAAACACAAAGCATGAAACACAACAAATGACAAAACGCGCCGTTTCACTTATTCCTTACATTAGACCAAAACGTGCCGTTTCACTTAAAGTCTTCATTCATTATTTCCGTTATTCCCATTCTGTTAATTCTGTTATTCACCTTCTGCACTTCCATTCTTCCATTCAACCTCTTCACGCCTTGCCCACTGCACCCGTGAAAGATGTAGAGGAGGAGAAGTTGCTAAGAGTTTTGTGGGAGCACAAGATGGCCTTGGATTGGACCATCTCGGACATCAAATGAATTATTCCTTCAATTTGCATGCACAAGATTTTAATGGAGGATAATTTTAAGCCGATCGTCCAACCCCAAAGGAGATTGAATCCATCGATGCAAGAAGTGGTGCATAAAGAGGTATTGTAACTTTTAGATGCCGGGATCATTTATCAAATCTTAGATAGTGCATGGGTAAGTCTAGTGCAATTCGTCCCAAAGAAAGGAGGGATAAATGTGATCAAGAATGACAACAATGAACTCATATCGACGAGAACGGTCATGCGATGGAGAGTATGCATAGACTATTGAATACTGAATGATGCAACTCAGAAAGTCCATTTTCCCTTACCTTTTATTGATCAAATGCTAGAAAAACTTGTTGACCATGCTTACTATTGTTTTCTAGATGGATATTCCAGTTACAATCAAATAGCTGCACCCAAGGATCAAGAGAAGACGACTTTCACCTGTCCTTATGACACTTTTGCATATAGGCACATGCCTTTTGGTCTTTACAATGTACCAGCCACTTTCCAAAGATGCATGATGTCCATCTTCTCGGACATGGTGAAAAATTTTTTAGAAGTCTTCATGGATGACTTCTCAGTTTTTTGTCACTCTTTTGATAATTGCTTATCTAATTTATCTTTGGTTTTTCAGAGATGCAAGGAGACAAATCTTTTTTTAAATTGAGAAAATTGTCACTTCATGGTTGAAGAGGGAATGTGGACACCGCATTTCCATCAAGGGAATTGAGGTCGACCGAGCAAAGATAGAAGTTATTGACAAACTCCCATCACCGACCAATGCGAAGGGTGTGAGAAGTTTCTTGGATCACGTCAGGTTTTATCGTTAGTTTATCAAGGATTTTTCCGAAATTACTAAACCTCTTTGCAATCTGTTGATTAAAGATACTCGATTTGATTTTTTTGATGAATGCTTGCATGCTTTTAAAACATTGAAAAATGAATTAATTTTAGCACCTATCATTGTATCACTAGATTGAAATTTACCTTTTGAATTAATATGTGATGCTAACGATTATGCTATAGGGACCGTTTTGGGGCAGAGAAAAGATAAAATTTTTCATGTTATTTATTATGCAAGTCAGACCTTAATAGAAACTCAACTTAATTATGCTACTACTGAAAAAAAAAATTGTTAGTTGTTGTGTTTGCCTTCGCAAATTCAGCACCTATAATTATATCACCGGATTGGAATTTACCTTTTGAATTAATGTGTGATACTAGCAATTATGCTATAGGAGCTGTTTTGGGGCAGAGAAAAGATAAAATTCTTCATGTTATATATTATGTCAGACAGACCTTAACAGAAGCTCAACTTAATTATGCTACTCCTAAAAAAGAATTGTTAGCCGTTGTATTTGTCATTGACAAATTTCGTTCTTATTTGATAGATTCAAAGGTGGCCGTCTACATTGATCACTTAGCTCTTAAATACTTTCTATTGAAGAGGGATGCCAAACCAAGACTGTTAAGATGAATTTTGCTATTACATGAGTTTGATTTGGAAATAAAAGATAAGAAAGGTACCGAGAATGTACTGGCTGACCACTTATCTCGTCTTGAGCTTAAAGAGGCGGCTGGCAAGGAGAAATTCTCAATTAATGAGACCTTCTTGGACGAGCAATTAATACTTATACAAGTTGTCCCATGGTATGCCGACATGGTAAATTATTTGGTATCCAGAATTCTACAGGTCGAGATGACATATCAACAAAAGAAGAAGTTATTCTCCGGCTTGAAATATTATTTTTGGGAGGAACCTTTTCTATACCAGCATTGTGCAGACCAAATAATCAGGTGATGTGTGCTCGAGGAGGATATGAAGAGCATACTCAAACACTGCCACTCTGTGGAAGCGGGAGGCCACTTTGGTGGAGCAAAAAGGGCAGCGAAAGTTTTACAATGCGGCTTTTATTAGCCAACTATTTTTAAAAACTCTTTTAATTTTGTTAATTTATGTGATCACTGTCAAAGGGTTGGCAACATTTATAGGAAATATGAGATGGCTTTAAACAATATTTAGTCATTGAATTATTTGATGTTTGGGGTATAGATTTCATGGGTCGTTTTCCATCCTCATATTCTAATAAATTTATTTTGGTTGCTATAGATTATGTCTCCAAATGGGTGGAAGCAATTTCACAATCGCCAAGTTGAAGCGCTACTGACTAAGTATGGAGTTACCCATCACGTGACGACACCATACCATCCTCAAACAAGCGACCAGGTCGATGTGTCAATCAGGGAGCTGAGGCACATACTGGAGAAGACCGTGAGTATCTCTCGGACAGACTAGGCAAGAAGGTTAGATGATGCGTTATGGGCCTATCAGACAACATTCAAAACACTGATTGGGATGTCGCCTTATCGGCTCGTTTATGGAAAAGCCTGTCATCTACCCGCAGAGCTAGAAGACAAAGCCTATCGAGATACGAGGACACTGAACTTTGATTTATAAGTGGTTGACGAGAAGAGAATATTGCAAATCAACGAGATGGATGAGTTTCGAAATTATGCTTATGAGAATGCTTGGATTTACAAAGATAAAACTAAAAGATGGCATGATAAGCATATTATGAGATGGGAATTCGACGTCAGTCATAAAGTTTTATTATTTAACTCAAGACTTCGACTCTTCCCGAGAAAGTTATGTTCTCGGTGGTCGGGACTGATTGTGGTGACCCGTGTCTCCTTATGGGGTGATTGAAGTCCATCACGAGAAAAAATGCACATTTAAAGTAAATGGATAGAGATTAAAACCCTATGTGGATGGAGACTTTAACTCAGAAAAGTGTTCCATCGATCTCACCAGTAATAAATGATGAGAGGATAATGTCTAGCTATAGACTTTGAATAAAGCGCTTTTCGGATGCAACCCAAGTTTTTATTTTATTTTATTTTTCTTTTGCTTTCATCTTGCAAGAACGAAGAGGCGAGGATACTTCCAAGGAATACACGGCTGCACCTTCAAGGAAAATATTCAATTAGCATAATTGAAAAAAAAAATAGGGGAGCATCTCTTACCTTCTCTCATTCTCTTCTCTAGTTTTTCCTCCTCTTTCTCATTGAGGACAATGTGATATTTAAGTTTGGAGGAAAATAAATTCTTTTATTTATTTAAAAAAAAATTATATATATTTATAATACTACTAATAATAATAATGATAATAAAAACAATATGATTTGATGAATAAAAAGCCTATGCTAAGAATATGATTGAAATTGATTATAATTTTTAGGAAAAATTCTCATTGCTTAATTCTAATTGTTAATTCTTTACTTGATCTAGCTGAATTTGATATTTTCTATGTTCAATGAATGCTTATAATGATCATTATTCGTTTTACAAGCCTAGAGAAATTTTATGTGAATTTTGTGAATTTGTATGGTCTCAACTTACTCTAGAACTTGTTCGATTACACTCGAGGCGAAATCCTAGATGGAATATTGCTGGGGAAATGATTAAGGCATTCTTTGGTTCGATTGAGCATTTCAAGCTTACCTGTTTATTATTGTTATCCCTAGCCACCCCTTTGAGCTTTATTGAATTATATTTTGGCATTATGTTTTTCTTTCTTGTAAATCTCATATTCCCTACCCTCTTAGAGCTTAAACACTTATTTCCTTACCTTTCAAGAGAACTAAATTTACACAAAGTCACTGACTCACAAGAGCATGAAAGGCAAGAGAAGTAGAAGGTCTACAAGTAAAGTTAATCATAGCCATATTATCAAAATCATAAGTTTGGAAGTGTGAAAAGTCAACTCGTTTACTGTGTGGCCGACAAGAAAAAGGCTGACGAGAGTCATACAAAAAGGCAGTAAAAAAGGTATGGCTTTGTAACACCCCGTTCCTGAAAAGACATTTTAGAATTTTCGAGGAACCAGTGTGCTACTACTAAACTTAAATATAAAAGCTTTTCCTTTTTAACAACGCGCTAGATACGAAAGAATTCTATAAAATAACAAACTTCAATAAATACTGAAAATCCAAAATAAAGTTTGCGGAAGCATTTATTAAAAATATAGAAGTCTCATGTGCTTATCAAAATAATTTATTTAAACTTTAAACTATAGAAATAGTCATAGCAAAATCTGTCTAGGCCTCAGCCTCGCCTCCCGGAGTCAAGTCTTGTCCTGCAGTCTCATCTTCATAAATGTCATCACCTGGGGATTTAAAAACATGAAAACAAACTAAAATGAGTCGAATACTCAATAAGCAACACATCATACAGTAAACATAATAAACATAAGGTTTCTTGAAAAGCGTGCATATTCATAAATACATTCATAAATAACATGAGCATGAACATTAACTTATCTTTCATTTGTCATAGGCCGTTACCCACTGTTGACCCCCGTGAGTTAGGGTTAGCGAATCTAAATAGATTCCGATTCCGCTCATGGCCGCGGGTTGTGGAATCCATAGATAAGGAAGACAATACTGGGTGCACTACCAGCATGCACGACCTGGCAATGCAATATGCCCATAACATATGTACCGTTTTCATATCATAACATAGGCCGTTACATATTTTATCAAATCATACTTGCATACTTGTCATTTCATAGATTTCAAACGAAATCACATACGTACTTGTCATATCATATCATAGATTTCAAATGAAATCACATTATTTCATAATATCATGATACATATTTCCTCACATAAATTCATGACTTTTCATAGAAAATTTTATGAAATAACTCTCACATAAAATCATGCATTTCATAAATAATTTTATGAATAATCTTTCACATAAAATCATGCATTTCATAATTAATTTTATGAAATATCTCTGACATAAAATCATGACTTTTTCATAATTTTATCATGTCTTGGGTACGTAAAAAGGGCTTCCAATGAAGGGCATACATGCATAATAGCTTTTATATATAAAATAATAAATAGTTTACTGTACATACGTGTAAGGATATGATCATTCTACTTACCTTGCAACACTAAACTACTATCTCCGGAGCGCGACTGATTTCTTATAAGATAAACACGTAGCTTACGTGAATTTCTACTTAAAGACGTACCTCGTAATTAAACTAGAAATTCCAACTTAATCTATATTTTCCATAAACTTTGATCCTTCAAAATTCTAAAATCACATTGACTCTATGCTATTGACATCAATTCTGTATAATTTTATCTGTCGAGCTTAAAATACAACTCTATTACCATGACACAAATCTAATTAATCTCAAGCCCAGCCCACAACTAAGCCAAATCCAATTTAAAAATACAAATCCAATAAAACATCATTATAAATTTGTAAAAGTCAAAAACCTGGCCCATAAAACAATACTACCTGAGCCCATCGTACGCACAAGGGCTTAGGACCCAATGGCCCACTAAGACTTACGGATTCTTTCTAGAATCCGAAAACATGGCTAAACAAAAAAAGGAAAACAGAGAGTTGAGAGAGAAACAGAGGTCTGCAATGGAGGCTCACCGAGGGAGAGGGGCTGACTCGACGAAGGTTCTGGGTGACTGGGAATGGCCGGCGGCGCGACTGGGTTCTCTGGGCAGTGGTGGTATGACGCCGAGAGGAGGAGAGCGGGAGTTCAGTCAAGCCGCAAACAAACCGAGAGAAAGAGGGGGGCAACGATGGTCGTGGGCTTACCGGGATGGAGTGGGTGCCTCAGGGTTGTGCTGGTCGGCGTGTTCTGTGGTTGAGGGTGGCTGGGCTGTGGCTTACGATCGAAGAGCTCAGTGCTCTGTTTCGTTGGGCTAAAATAGAGTAGCTTCAGCTTCCGTTTTCCACGAAAGATGATGATGATGGCTACAGTGTTTGGACTGCTTTCGAGGGTGGAGAGGAAGAGCTATGGTTGTTGTGTGTGTGTAGTTGTGCGGTGGTCTCGTGTTTGTCCTACGGTGAGTCTTGGTTGTGTTTGGAGGGTGAACGCTGAGTGGTGAACCGGGGGTTGCTGTGCTTCGGGACAGAACGTGGGGTTGGTTTCAGTTCTGAAAACCCTAGGATATATCAAAGGCAGTGTGTGTACGGCTGTGCGTGAGTGTATAAATAAACAAAGTGTCGTGCAAGCGGAGGAAATGGATGAAGCCGTGGATGCATTTTATTGATACGTGATTAGAAGACTCACGGTGGAGGGCATTGCGGCTTGCATTCTTTGGTGAGTGAAACGTGTGTATGCATATATGTTTGAGATCTTAAAAGAAAACCCTAGATAAAAATAAAGGAAGAGACGTGCATGTGCATGTGGGTGGCTTGTTTGAAATTCAAAGAAGAAAAAAAAAAATCCGGTAGAAAGGAGTTGTATTATGAAGAGGATTCAAGGGCTTGGGGGGAAAATAATAATAATAATAATAATAATACTGGTGGAGCCTTAATTAAAAAAGTAATCTATCCGATAAATTTCTAATGGGCTTTAACTCATTTATTGAGTTTAATAAAATTATTCAAATTTTATCCCTAAGAAAGAAAATATAGGGTCGGGTCGTTACAGGCTTATTTCAAAAAAAAAAAAAAAAAATATTCGACCTGCGTAATAGAGGGGTAAAGAGAGAGATACTTGAAAGTATAATAAAGAGATGTATGTTAAGAGATTCACAATGATTGAGAAGAGATGATTGTGTTAGAAGTGAGAATACTCTATTTATTCTGTTGGTGTTCAAACTTAAGTTCTCTTGCTTTGTTTGGATCCAATCTTTTTTTTATGGTAGCCCTCACCCTAGCCTTACATTACAAGCTTAATAAAACCCTATTGATCCCTAGTGATAGTTTTTGTTCTACATTAGTTGAGAGTAATTTGAAAAGTAAGCCTATGGAGTGTTTAGAGATCCATTATTTATTTACTTGTTTGCGTAAAACTATCCGAGGACCTAATGATGAAGTGAGAATGATAGGTATGCATGGATGTGAGGATGGATGATGCAGTGGAATTGAGTTTTGAATTAACTTTTGGGACTTGATTGATCGTGATTGATTCCTTTGAATTATAGACTTTAGACAATCTTTGAGGAAATAAATTTTATGAATTAAACCAATGCTTGTTTTAGTTGTCATTCTTTTCTTCTTTGCTCGAGGGTGAGCAAAGCTTTAGTTTGAGGGTATTTCATAAGTGTGATTTTATGTAATTTTTATTACTCTTTTATTTATGAAAAGTGTTAGTTTTCCTTCAATACTATTGATTTTATTTTATTTCTACATATTTTTCTTTATTTTCTTGGATTTGAAGGAATGAGAAGATTTAGTGTGAAAGGAGGACATTTTGGTACAAAAGAAGAGACTACGGATCCAGACTGACGAGAAGCAAAGAGATTTGAAGAGAACCGAGGAGATTTAGGTGAGGAGACTCAATGGCGACCAAAATTGGCGACAAGAGTTAGGCGATGAGCGAGATATTTTACCGCTTAGGCTAGAAGACTTGGCAACAAGGCTCTGAACAGTTATTTTGGGCGACTAGTCTAACCGACCAACTTAAAAGATCAACCTAAACGACATCGTAGGCAGCAACTAGTAAAAGGCTTGAAAGTAATTTTTATCAAGAAAAAGAGAAAGAAATAATAGAAGGAATCCACAAGAAGTCCAAGTTCGGAATACACTAGGAGACAACCTCGACATGCTTTTGAGTGTTTTGATCATAACTTTGTACTCATATATCCAATGGATACGATTCTAGATGAGTTGGAAATCTGACTTAAAGGGCTACAACTTTGTCTCTAATAAGGATTTCTAAATTATGACTCTTAGAGTGCATATGAGACCAAAAATTAGTCCATTAGGCGATTTTTTAGGTGGAAATCATGAAAATATTAGGGTTTCTTTTGTGCTCTATATAAAGTATATCATTAGCACGAAATTAAGGGAGGGGAGTTTGAGTTTTAGAGTAAAATATTTTAGAGTTTATTCTTTAAGTTTTTTTAAAGGAGGCAGATCGGGGGAGCGGAGGCAACAGCTGCATGCTTCATCAACCTACTCGAACAAAGAACACTAGTTTTATTCTTTTTATTTTCAATTTCATTATGAGTTAATTTTATTTTCTAGAGCTTTGATGTAGTCTAGCATTGAACACACAACTTATATTCTAAGTTATTTTATGTTTAATATTTTCATAATTGAGTGTTTATTCCTTGTTCAATGCTTGTAATTTTATAGCTAATTATTGTTCGATATATTGAATTGCAATGAGACCGAGGGGTGATTTGTGATTAGAGCTCTAGGATTAAGTACCATTAGTTGAGCGAAAGTAGAGATACTTTACTGCGATTATTGTGATTCTCAAGAAAAATTCAAAAAACTTAATGAGTCTCCAATTAGTTAAATTCACATAGAGATGTGAAGTTATTAATTGGAGATATTTTTAGTATTGTTCGAGAGAAAATATTGAATAGTTAAGGGATTTTTATTTTCAAATTTGGATAATTGGAATTCTATAACAAGGAAGAATAAATTGTGTGGGATTCGTCAGGTGAAGTCAAACGCTCTAGATCTATTCTTATTATCTTTAAAAATCTAAATTTTAATGCATTTTTCTTCAGTTCAATTTATAATCTATTCTTCAAATTTTGGTTTTCCAAATAGTAATTAATTTAGCAAATTTTAATACTCAATAGCATAATTATTCTCTGTGGGAAAATCTAAATGATGAGGACATAACACTTATTGCTAGAAAATTCATGTTTATCAATAGAACAAATGGAAAGTAAATGAGAGGTAAAGAATTTCCTGCTAGAAAGTGTGATTCTGAAAAATGGAATGAAGATAAATCTGAGCAAAAAGATAAAATTAAGTTCCATGAATGCTTAGGATATGGTCATATAAGAATTGAATGTCCAAACGTTTAGGAAAAACAAAGGAAAAACAGTAAATGTCACACTTAGTGACAATTTAGAATTTGAAACTTCAAATCATCATCTGATGATAAAAATTCTTTTTTGGCTTTTTCTACTATTGTTAGTGATTTTTTTGATATTGTGCAAACAAAATTTGAAAGTGAATTTGATGATAGTGACTCGGATATAGCTATTGTTGATGCTGACCATAAGCTGAGTGTACATAAAGCATATAATGATTTATGTGAAGAAGTGATCAAGCTGAAAAACTCAACAAGAAGCTGTACAATAAACTCACAGTTGTGGAGAATGAAAATAATAACCTTACTGAAGCACTGCAAATTTCTGATGTTGAAATATCAAGATTAAATGATCAAAAGGCTGCACTAGAAAGAGAATTAAAAAATTTTCAGGAGTGCAAACAAAAAACTGCAGCACAAAAATTGGAAGAAATATTGAGCTTTCAAAAGTCAAGTTGTGATAGAACTGGCCTAGGATACACAACTTCCAAAGGCAAAAAACATCAAGCGTCATCATCTGCTGCCACTACTTCTAAAGGTATTGTTTTTGTCAAAGTCAAGGTATAAATGCTCAAAATCATGTTGTATCCAAGTTAGTTTATTAAAAAAATCAACCACAAAAAGGCTAAAGAAAGGTAAGTATGTAGGTAAGTTTATTCCTACTTGTCATCATTGTGGTGTTGCTGGCCATATAAGTCTATATTGATTTAACTTGAATAAAGTGAAGAAAAATGGAGGTGAAAGAAAATAAAAAAGGAAAGGAAAGATTCTAGAAAATCAAGTTGATGAGATGAGTCAACAAATCACCTTCATAAGTATCAAGCTTGGTGAACTAGTAGAATTTTATCTTCACAACAAAGAAAAGATCATACAAAGTGGTGTTGATGAAAAGAATAGGCCAAAATTTAAAGCAAAGTGGGTGGTCAAAGAAGATGACATGCCACATTAATAGGACCACTTGCATGTTCTTGCATTCCTTTCATATCATTAGCCCAGGACATGCATTTTTGCTTAGTTTTGTTTTATGTTTATGTTTTTCAGTTTAAAATACATTTTTTTTTTTTTTTTGGTTTGTTTCTAATTTTTAAGGAAAGTGCATGCTTGATATGTCAAGGTTTGAGCACTTGTGTTCTCACATAGTAAACTCTAGAACTTATGCATCTCTCTATTTTGTGCAGTCCACTTTGTGTATACTAACCCATGGGTCTTCTTGACAAAGTTCATCTACAAGCACTATGAGGAACTTATATGTATATTCATTATAATTAAGTTTCATATTTATTATTAAGATGCTCACCATAGAAGGAGTCCATGCCTTGAATTAACTAATACTAGTTGAACCTAGTACAATGATAAAAGGATCTCACATTGCCAAACACAAATGGTTGATCCATATAAAAAAAGTCGGTGTTGAATCATTGAGGAAAAAAACAGACACCCTACACGAATTTGTCCTTTAAGTCCTTATAGAAAGGATCACTGCTCAAATCATTGTGGAAAAAGATGAGTAACAAAAATAGACATAAAAAAAAGGGGATTGTGCAAACTAGTGTTTGTAGAAGATACTTATGTATCTAGGCCCTAGCATAAAGTTTGACTTTGAGGTGAGTGACAATCTCTTTGGAGCATCTATAAGAAGAAAATACCCATGAATAATATTATCAAAAATATATTGAAGAGAAAAAGAAATAAAGAGTCACTTTTTTTTTGTTGTTGAGAAAAACCGAATACTTCATATAAATAATTCACCCAAGAAGGTTGTGAATACAATGAGGATAGTCTTCTACATGAATGGATTCTTCATAGAAGTGTAATGAACTCTTTGCCAAAGTATGAGCCACTACATTAACCTACCTAGGAACATGCTTAACAGACCATTGACTAACTTGTTCTAGCAACAACTTGATATCTTGACAAATTAAGCTAGTTGAATTCCAGGTATCCTCCCTTCCATTGATAGCTTTTACCACAATCATAAGGATAATATTTGTGAGATCGAGCTCTATACAAATTGAATTGCTCTTAAGGCTGCCAATGCTTCCCCTAGCAATGGATCCGGGAAAGAAGCTTGAGATGATCTGAGAGTGGCTGTAACTAGTCCCTTACAGTCCCTGACAGCTATTCCAATGCCTACCCTACAATGAATTTTGTCTATGGCTGTGTCCCAATTCACCTTGAAACTCTCAAGTGGTGGCTTACTCCACTGGAGAGGAGATTGAACTTGGTTGCTTTTCTATTTTTGGGCTCCTTGCCATATGTAAAACTGAGATACATGTAGAGACCATGTTATTAACTTGTTGAGGGGAGGAAAACTGAGTTTCAAAGATCCATTTGTTCCTTCTGAGCCAGAGCTGCTTTCTGGTGAATGCCAGAGCTTGATGTTACTTTTCTATATAAGTTTGCTCCCTTACACACTTATATGAACTTTGACATTGATAATCTTATGAGGTTTGAACATCCAATATAATTGTTGCAAATAAGAGAGTGTATTTTATTGTATATTATTTGTGAGTGACACTATGCTTGAATTGAGATGCATCTAGGTATGTTATTTGCCTCATTTTTTAATTTTTATTTTTTAAAAATATATATAAAGATTTTATTTTATATAAAATAAATAAAAAGGTGAAAATATAAAATATATTTTATATTATTTTTATGTTTTATTTTTTTTTGTATGGGTCAGTGTTGGGCATTTGTGCTTCTGGAGTAGAAGTCTAGGAGTAAGCCCCAATGGGACTCTATGCCAAGAGTCCGTGCATGGCATGGGTAAACTATTAGTGACTTAAGTCACTTAGACCACTAAGACCCAGACTGCCTTTACATCCCAATATCTCCTTTACTCACTCATCATAATACAAAGACCCACGACACTGCCTTACGCGAGCCCTAGCCCTTCTCATGACTTCCTTATCTCATCCGATTTTGTGATAAAGCAACAGTTCCGATTATCTTGATCCATTGGTCTATATCAGGGTAAGATTACATCATTAAAATCCCTCTTTTTTTCAAGTTCTAGGGTTCGGTGCATATATATATATATATATATATATATATATATATATATATATATGGAGTTTGGGATTTTGGTTTTTGCTGTGTGAAGTTGGGGCTTGAATATTTGAATCTTTGTTCACATAGGTTTATGATATTCATGTATATAGGTTGGATTTTGGTGGGTTATGGGATTATTCATTTTGGTTTTAAACTATGCCCACCAAGTGTTCGTTTTTATCTCTCAACCAAATTACTTCATTCATTTTGTCATGATTTTACTTGCATTCATGCTCATACATCAAGTGCATTTAATCCATAAAAAGTTGAGACACATGGGAGTTATTCATCATGTATTTCTTAGTGTCTTCATCTCGGCTCACATAGGTGATATTTATTATCTATGAGTCTTGTCAGATTAGTGACAAAAAGGAGGAGTATTGGAGGAGCAGATTGATTTATTTTGGGTATTGTGAAATTTAGGGGGAGTTGAATGATTATTTTTGGTATGTTTATGATAGTTTAATATTGAGGGGGAGAATTAAATATAATATTGAGGGAGAGAACTAAATTTTGGACATAATTTTGACGTTGGACTAGAACATTGTTAGACTTTGATTTGGATTTTAGGCCTAGTTTGTTTTCAGGAAACTTCTCAACTCATCTAATCATTATAACTTTTTTAAATTTCAATACAAAATAAAATAAAGAATTCAAAATTTTCAAATTCCAAAACAAAAATAATATTAAAAAATATATTCTAACAATATTTTATTCAACTTTTTGACTTTAATCTTAACCCATCTTATCTCATCTTATCTCATCTCATCTCATCTGCGAAAACAAATGAGATCTAAATCTTGTGAATTTTGATAGTACTAATCTTATTCACTGTTCTATGTTAGTATTTTTATTCTTGATTATTTGCTTGAAATTTCTACTCGGTTTCTTGGTCTGCTGTTTGTGTTTTGAACAAGTTTATATTACATTCATCAAGTTGATTTTGTCACCAATCCTCCAAAGGGGGGAGATTGTAGATGCAAGACATTTATCAAGTTGGCTTTGTCACCAATCCGCCAAAGGAGGAGATACATTGGCTAAGACTAGGTGATAAGTTGATAAGTTTATATAGGATTATGTGACTAAAATGATAGAGTTTATATCCTATCATTAAGTTTGTAATTTTGATGAATGAAAATTACAAGTGACCCAGTCCCGATTTTATTAATAAACCCTCACTTATGATGGACGAAAACTGTGGTTACATACCAATAGCTGGAGATACAATATAAAATTCCGAAACCAGGTATTAAAAAAAACCTAGTTTTTTCTAGCGAAAAAAACAACAAAACCTCACCTGCAAAAAAAAACCATTAGCACAACAAGCATATACAATAAAAGCTAACCAAACCAACACAACAACCAAACAGCACATGATTCTTAATTCTGACAGCACCGCAAAGATGGTAAACCAAGTTTATCCAATCGAAGTAAACCTCGAGGGATCCTAGGCAAATCTCCAACAAAATTACATTCCATATTAAGACTAGCTGCCCCACTCTGAGCCAACCAGTCAGCAACTTTATTACCTTCCCTATAAACGTGCCTAACTACACAAACCATCGAATCCATAAGAACAATTATATCCTCCCAAAAATCTTCCAAATACCATACGCCACATATTCGCCTATTCCATAAGAACAAGTACATGCTTTAAGACCCTGCAACAGCGCTAACAACTCAGCTCTATTATTAGAACCAAAACCAATATAAGAATTAAAAGCATGAACCAAGTGGCCTTGATCATTTCTAATAATACCACCCACCCCTGAAGATCCTGGGTTTCCTAGGCTACTACCATCTGTATTTAATTTAAACCACCCTGGAGTAGGTTTTTGCCAAGCCACAATTTTTAAAAACTGCCTCACGGGGACTTTTGACTTAATTTGCAAAGCATGTAAAATCTGCAATTCATATGTAGAACATTTCTTAACCTTTTTCATGTCTTGACTAATAGAGCTCATCCAATTTTCAATCGTATGCCAAACCACACTAACAGATTGAATACGCCCCTCCATACGGGCAGTGCATCTTCTACGCCAAAGATGCCAACTAATAATAGACGGAAGTAACCCCACAAGAATCCCCACTTGAGAATCAGTTGACGCACTTCTTAACCAGGCCTTCACCGTCTCCATCCAAGTATGACCAAGAGGTAGACCAAGAATATTAGCACAATAACGCCATATGTTGAAAGCAAACTCTCCTCCAAACAGAACATGATTTTGATCCTCATACTTACCTACTTCACAGCAATCACAACGAGAAACAATCGGGATCCCAATCCGTCTAAGACTATCATCAACACTCAAAATTGTATTCCATGCTCTCCACATAAAAACTGAAATTTTAAGAGGCAACAACCTATGCCATATCCATGGATCTCAATCCAAACTTGAACCTCTTATTCTAATACAATCCCATGCTGATTTAGTAGAAAAATTCCCACTCTCCTGTTTAGTCTAGATTAACACATCAGACCCCTTCTTACAACCAGCCAAAGCCTCAATAATATCATCCACATTATCCTGACCAACTAACGAAATCAAAAGGTCCATATCCTAACTATTATTCAGCATACACTCCTTTACTTTAATCCGCGGATTCCCCACCATCTGGAATTCCTCAAATAAAGGACTCCTATCTCTCCATTTATCATACCAAAATAAAATATTCCTCTCCCTCACTTTCCATTTTGAATTATTTAGCACATCAGGAATACTCTTAATAATCATTTTCCAAAATCTCGAACCTTTTTTCGTATCAATGAGAGACCAAGGCGAAGATTCCACATATTTTCCTTTTAAAACAATTTGCCCATAAGGATTTACTTTGAATTAAATTCCATGCAAGCCGCATATGCAATGCTTTTTGCATATCCTCTAATTTATGCAAACCTAGGCCCCCTTCCTTTTCTGGCTTACAAATGTCCCATGCCATCCACTTTTTTATTCCTTTACCATTTACCTCCCCCCAGAAAAATGTACTCATCATACGAGTTAAAACTTTAATAATAGATTGAGGAACCTGCAAAACAGCAAATAAATGTAAAGCCATACTGAAAGCACGTGCCGAAGAAGTATTAGACGGCCACCCGATGAGAGTAGCTTCATTTTCCAGCCACTAATTTTTTTCCAAAATACTTTTATCATGAAATGCTTTCATTTTAGCCTTATAGATTCTAGAGTTCTCATAAGCATCATTTCTCAACTCCTCTAACTCGGTCAACTGAAATTTTCTAAACTTACCTGCTTCTCCCATGTCAAAATTGAAATGATTGATGACCCAACAAGCTCGATGCTCGAGCTCCACAGGTAAGTGGCAACGCTTTCTAGAAACAAGCTTATAAGATGACATGCCTAAGGGAGTTTTGAAAGCTGTACGGTAGGCCCAAAGCGCATCAACTAGTCTCAAAGACCAATCTTTACGATCCGGGTTGACCCTTTTTTCTAAAATTTGTTTAATTTCCCTATTTGTAGGTTTTACCTGTCCACTTGTTTAGGGGTGGTAGGCAGTAGAGATCTTATGTACCACTCTATATTTTTTCATCAAAGTCTCAAAATAACGGTTGCAAAAATGTGTACCCGATCACTAATTGTAACAGCCCGCTAGAAATTCATTGGTGGAATTTCTATATATTTTAGGAATCTCGTGAAAATCCCATAAGTTTTTACGAATCAACCAATCGCATATGTTTTAGTCTGTCAACATAGTTAGTGTTATCATTCACTATGGTGCTAGAATTATGAGTTTTATTTATTTGAGGTGGTTAGAAGTGTCAGAATGCATTATGGTCTACGCCATTAGACTCAGTGGATTATTTAGGATTTTATGGCGCAATAGCCTATTTTCATAATTCCGAATGAAACATCTATTGGAAATTGTAAAATTATTTTTAGGGGCACTTCGAGGTTGAATTTCGATAAAAGATTTTCACTGTAGGTTAATATGAATATTTAGGAATATTTGGTGTTAAGTTTATGATTCACTTTTCGGAGTGAATAGTAACCTCGGTAAGCACACCAATTGCAGTGTTTCAAAATCACAGTGTGGAATGTCCAAATAAGATTAGAGAAATTTTATTTGGACACTTGGCAAGATCTTAGCCACACTTAGTGAATAATATTAGACACTTGGCACCATGAGGAGCGTTTGATGGATTTGAAGGAATCAAGCTGTGAAATCATGCCACTTAAGCAAAACTTTGTTTCATCTGATCAACCGAATTGTGCCAGACCAAAGAGGTTTTCAATCCTAGTGAAACCCTAAATGGTGGGAATCCAATTGAAAGCCCAAAAACATTGTTGAAATCGGAACCCTAAACGGTTTCCCCAAACCCTAAAGTTGGCCTCTAAACATTTTCTAATCCGATTTCTAGCATTGTGTTTAATCACTTGATTAAATCACTTCCACATGCTATTAATCCTTCAAATTTGTATTAGAACATCATTATCCAACCTTGTTAACCTTGAAAAATTGATTGGGCCAAGTGATATTGGATTTGGGCCTGATAGCAACCCAAACCCTCTTTAAACCCCAAAATTTAGACCCCTTCGGTTTAGGCCCATTAAGGCCCACGAATTTGGTCACCATAGGATTGCTTCATGGCTAAGTTTTGTACCCCCCACTTGGCTAGCCAGATCTTTACAAGAAGGGCCTAGAGGGTTTTTGAAAGACAAAGCTAAAGGGCCACCTCACTCTTTCACTCTCACACTCCACCTTGAGGAAAGATCTTGGACTGATTTTTATGAGAAGAAAAGGCTAACACTCAACCTTTCCTTCAGCCATATCACTTTCCATAACTTGTTTAAGAGGCTCTCCAGTCCACTTCCCATGAAAAGCAACTCTCCTTTACACTTTTCCTTCATAGAACACAAAAGGTACTCTCAGACAGTTTTTCTTACCTCTTTTGAACGCCTGTTTAGAAGCTTTTGTAGGTGTTTTCTCGCAAAGTTTCCTTCATGAAAGTTGTTTCTTTCGGAGTCTAGGTTTCGTGGATATCTTATTCGTTCCATTTGGAGATCATTTGATTAATCAAAATCTGTTTAGACCCCAGAAAGGTCATTCTGGGCGATAAACTGGAGAGTGTGTTATATTTTGGAGTTTTTGACCAAGCTAATGAATAGATCTTGGTCCGAACTTTTTATGGAGTACTGTTAACATGTGTATATGATTATTGGTTGAGGATTTGTTGCATGATTAAAAGTTTTGGTAAAATATTTTCTTAGGTCTAGAAACTTAGAAACTGGAAGAGGAAAAACAGTTTCTGTTTTGAGAAAGTTTAAATCTTTTATGGTTTAATCTTATTCCAATGGCTTTGATATTTTTATTGGAAGATCCTAAGCATCTTATATACATGTTAGAATGTTATTTTGAAGATATTTGATATTAGTTTCGAAGATATGAAATTTTATGCATTGAGATATTTGGTTAGGCCAAAGTGATGATGTTCTTGGCTAAATTTATGTTTTGGGTGATGTTTAACCATGTGATCTTGAGTTTGAAGCTTGGATCTGTTTTAGGACACCTTTGTAAACCTTGTGACATTTTGGTTTGAAGATCACGTCTTTATAAGTCATGGATCAAGAGGTTGATCAAAACAAGTTAGAAACAAAATTCTGTTTTGAACTTAGAAGAAAAACCAAAAAGTTCAAGTATGGTTTTAGTGATTTTGATGACTTTTGCTCATGATTCAAAACATGATTATTCTTAGGAATATGTTATGAGTATAGTAGAAGAAAAATTTTGGTTTAATCATGAGTTTTGAGATTTGAAAGAATTATAACAAAATCAAAGGAAATAGCTTTGTAAGTTTCGGCCCTATAGAGTTTTAATGGTTGTGTTTAGTTTTAAATTTTTCTAAATTAATATTTGATTTTAGGACAAAATTTACATAAAGTATGTAAATTTTGGTGATTTTTGGAGTTAGGATGCAAAATTCTTAAGTTAGGGGTAAAATGGTCATTTTCCCACATGTAGAGGGTAAATGGTAATTTATTCTAAGTTGATATTTTTACATATTCCTAATTATTAGTGATTAAGTTCTAAATTTTAGAAATCACTGCTTTCAGTTTCTCGTGATCACACTTGAGTTTTGTCTCGAAGCGCGAAGATCGAGGTAAGTTAGCTTTTAACTTACCATCAGTTTAATATGTATGAGTGATAAGTAAGGGAACTAAATTGTATGTATGCATGTTATCATATGTGCCATGCCAAGTCATTACATATTTATCTGTTACATAGAATTTATTCTGTCATGAATTATTCATCTGTTACTCAAGATATTTTGTCACGTATTGCTATATATTGCAAGTATGTAATGTTAAGTTAAGTATGCCATCTGTTACATGCATTTCATGTCACGTAATATTCACTGTCACATGTTATGCCATGTTAAGAAATGTTGTCTGTTCATGGTATGCTATGTTACAAAATGTTGCCTGTTACATGCCATGTTATGAAATGTTTTGTGTTACATTTATGTTTCAAAGTATGTCATGTTTGTCGTCTTACGTTCATGTCAAGTTACGCTACGTCAAGATTTCTGTCTTTTATGTCATGTTCATGTTATGTCACGTTACGAAATGTCATGTCTGCCAGTTAAGTCATTCATGTCAATCACGACCCTAAGCGCTAGGATGGGGTAATATCCTAGTGGAACTCCTTTGTTCACGCTGGAGTGTCTAAATAGGTATGAAATTCCCTGAGTTGATGAAGTACAGTCAATAGGTTGCGAATGTGGCCTAATTAGCTGGTCACCGGAGCGTGCCAGGCACTAACGCTGATGGTGCCACACATTATGTTACGTGTGTCCACAGCAAGTGTGGCACAAACAGATAAGTCATGGGGCCACAACAACTGTGGAGCATGAAGTATGGGGCCACAACAACTGTGGAGTACGTATTAACGCACTCACAGCTGGTATAGAAACTTGTGATGTGATGCGGTAATCGGCAGGGACACACGGCTCAAGGGGACCTGTGTAGCACCCATATGGTGACGTTAATGATTAAGTCTATTGAATAAGATTCCAAGTTCATGCATTTCACGTTCAAGTCATGTTTCACGTTATGTTATGTTCAAGTTTTCGTTCACGCAATCATGGTAATCCCATGAGATAAGAATATGTTTCAAGTTCATATTATGTTATGTTCACGTTTACGTTATGTTCCAAGTTCACACTTATGTTATGTCATACTCAGGTTCGTGTTATGTTTAAAGTTCATGTTCAAATTATGCATGTTCATGTTCATATTATGTTTCAAGTCCATGTTATGTTTCAAGTTCACGTTCATGTTAAGTCACGTTCATGCTAAGCTTCAGTTTCAGTTTAAGTTATGCCAGTTATGTCATGTTGTATGTCAA
The DNA here is from genome assembly GCF_001411555.2 of Juglans regia. NCBI lineage: Eukaryota > Viridiplantae > Streptophyta > Magnoliopsida > Fagales > Juglandaceae > Juglans > Juglans regia. Next base: position 16,643,871 of record NC_049902.1, on the reverse strand, counting down.
GTTATGCTATGATTACTTATGATTTGATTATGCATTCATACTTTTACTGCCATGCATGCATCATTAACCTGTGTGGAAGTTTTTTGTTAACTTGCTGAGATTTGTAATCAAATCTCACTATGGTAGTCCCAACTACCATTCCCCCCAAATGGTAGATTTAGTTACAGGATCTGAAGGAGAATTGGGAATCGACCAACTGGAAACGGTCGACTAAGCGACGATGCGACGTAAGTGTTAGTACAGTAGTTACCTCAGATTACTACTTGTATTTGTGGAGTTCAATCTCCATCACTCTTTCGATCACAACCATTTTGGACTAGTACTGTAATCTCAGTTGTTTAGTACGTCTTTATGTATGAAATATGTTTTAAGTATTTGGGATATTTCGGTTTGGTGCATAGTATTGCTAAAAAAAAATTATCCGCTGCGAATATTGCATAATGCTAGATGCATGTTAGGAATATTACATCTTATATGTCATGAACGGGGGTAGGTAACCTTGTGTTGCATGTCTCGACGCTTCAAATGTCTGTCTGATCCCAAGCGGAATTTGGGGCCGTCACACTAATGATAGCACGTGGCAAATCGAGATAACACATTCTCTTTTAGAAATTTCATTACCATCCTATTATCATTGCTCCTACAAGTTGCTGCCTCTACCCATTTTGACACATAATCTACTGCCACAATAATATATTGATATCCAAAAGAAAGAGGAAATGATCCCATAAAATCAATGCCCCAACAATAAAAAATTTCAATCACTAAAATTGGATTTAAGGGTATCATATTACGATGGGACATAACTCCTAACTTTTGACAGTTTTCACATGAGTGACAATAGATGTTTGCATCCTTAAACAAGGTGGGCCAATAAAATCCACACTGCAGAATTTTTGCAACAGTTTTCTTCATTAAAAAGTGGCCCCCACAAGTTTGGGAGTGACAAAATTCTAAGACGCTAGCAATCTCTTCATCAGAGATGCAACGCCTTAAAATTTGGTTAGGGCAGTATTTGAAAAGGAAAGGGTCATCCCAATAGAAATTACGTACCTCAGTCATGAACTTTCTCTTGTCCTGAGCGTTCCAATCCACTGATATCTCACCTACAGCCAAATAATTCACAATGTGAGCAAACCATGGCAGAGAAGTAATAGAAAGTAAATGCTCATCTGGAAAATCATCCCTGATTGGCAGGTGGTCAGATATGTCCTCAAATGTGAGCCTCGAGAGATGGTCAGCCACTATGTTCTCCACTCCTTTCTTGTCTTTGATGGTGATGTCAAATTCCTGCAAAAGTAAAATCCATCGTATTAGTCGCGCCTTAGCATCCTTCTTTGTAAGAAGGTACTTAAGGGCTGCATGATCTGTGAAAATAATAATAGGAGAACCAATCAAGTAAGCACGAAACTTATCCAAAGCAAACACTACAGTTAGCAACTCTTTTTCAGTGGTGGAATATTCATCTGAGCACTATTTAGAGTTCTACTAGCATAGTAAATGACAAAAGGCTTCCCCTGCCTTCGCTGTCCAATAATAGTACCGATAGCAAAGTCACTAGCATTACACATGATCTCAAAAGGTAAAGTCCAATCAGGTGGCTGCATTATGGGTGTTGAGGTAAGCTTGCCAATTAGCATTTTAAAGGCCTCTTGACAAGCTTGTGTCCACTCAAATGGGGCATCTTTAGTTAGGAGGTCACATAGTGGTCTAAATATGGTGGAAAAATTCTGTATGAACCTCCTATAAAAACCTGCATGACCAAGAAAGGATCTCGCATCCTTTACTGTCCTAGGTGTAGGCAACTTAGAGATTAATTCAATCTTAGATTGATCAACCTCTTGAAATTCAATAAGCATGCATCAAAAGAAGATCCAAAAATAGTCAAGTCATCCATAAAAACCTCCTTGCAATTTTTAACCTAAAAATGCTCATCATGCAACGTTGAAAAGTAGCAGGTGCATTACACAATCCAAATAGCATTCTACGAAAAGCATAAGTACCAAAAGGACGAGTGAAAGTAGTTTTATCCTGGTCTTCTAATGCAATTTAAATTTGATAATAACCAGAATAACCATCCAAGAAATAATAGAAAGGATGACTAGCCACACACTCAAGAATCTGATCAATAAAAGGGAGGGGAAAATGGTCTTTTCGGGTGGCAACATTCAATTTTCTATAATCAATGCACATCCACCACCCAATCACAAGTTTTGTAGGGACTAACTCTCCCAGTTCATTCTTCACCACAGTAACACTTGACTTTTTAAGAACAACCTGTGTAGGACTTACCCATTTACTATCAGCAATAGGATATATCATTCCTGCATCTAATAGTTTCAACACTTCATTTTTCAGCACTTCTTTCATAGTAGGATTAAGCCTATGCTGGGGGTCTCTACGAGGGCTATTTCCTTCTTCCAAATTAATTTTATGAGAATAGACCAGGGGACTAACACCTTTTATATCAGCAATGCTCCAACCTAAGGCCGATTTATGCTCACTTAGGGTCTGAATTAATTTCTCACCTTGAAACTGACTGAGACAATTCATATGAGATAATAATAGGAAAAGTATCACCTGGAACAAGGAAAGCATGCTTTAAACTCTTAGGCAGAGGCTTCAATTCAACTTTGGGTGCTTCCACACTTGAAAGAATTTGTTTTTCACCTTTCTCAGGCAACTCCTCAAACTTTGGTTGCCATGCCCGAGTGCCATAATCCTGAGTTCTATAAAAAATAGCACAAATATCAACTACATCAGATAGATCACTGATAGAATCAAACTCAGAATTAACAAGAAAATACACAAGGGGATCAAACTCATTAGCTATAGAAACTCCCCTATCCATGAGTGAGTCAATCATGTATGTCTGGTGGCTCTCGTCATCATCTTCTGGCTGTTTTACAATATGGAAGATATTCACCTCGAGAGTCATGTTTCCAAAAGACAGCTTCATGAGCCCATTCCTGCAATTAATAAGAGCATTAGCAGTGGCAAGGAAAGGCCTACCTAAAATCAAAGGAATTTTTGAAGTAGTATCAACAATAGAGCTAGTGTCAAGGATTAGGAAATCAACAGGATAATAAAATTTGTCAATTTGAATTAGAACATCCTCTACCACACCCTGGGGTACTTTGACTGAAGAGTTAGCTAATTGCAATATCATAGTGGTTGGTTTGATTTCTCTCAACCCCAACTACAAATAAATAGAATATGGCATTAGATTCACACTAGCTCCTAAATCTAGTAAAGCTTGCCCAAACTTATGATTTCCATTGTTGCATGCAATGGTTAGACAACCAGGATCCTTGTACTTGGGAGGAATCCACTGCTCAATTAGAGCACTAACTTGCTTTGTCAGGAACGTTGTCTTCTTCACATGGTGCTTCCTCTTAACTGTACACAAATCCTTGAGAACTGTTGCATAAGTAGAAACTTGTTTAATCACATGCAAAAGAAGAAGATTGATTTTTACCTGCCTTAGATTCTCTGCGATTTCATTGTTAGGATCCAAAGTTCGCTTGCTTGATTTTAAAACTTGAGGGAACGGTACCTTAACAAGACTTTTTCTCACCTCAGGTTCCTTGGTCAGCTCAGCATCACCACTATCTTGATCCTTTTCCACATCCTCTTATTTGTTCGTTGTTGGGGGATGTGATGACTTACCACTTCTTGTCACAATGGTATTCACATCCTTCAAATTCTCTTGCTCCATGTGTTGACCATGGGGTGCACACTGAGCTTGAGAAGGGAACTTACCTCGCTCATTCACACTCAAGGAGCACATCAATTTGGACACTTGGCTCTTTATCTCCTTATTTTCTTCAACAACCTATGTAATCAAATATTCAAACTTTTGGTTAGTCTTACCCTGTACCTCAATAAAAGCATGCAAAGTGTCTAAAGGACTCCTAGAAGATGATGGTACATGATATGGTGCAGGATATGATCTAAGGGGTTGTGCAGGCGGTTGGTTTTCCGACTTCCATCTAAAATTGGGGTGATTGCGCCACCTCGGGTTATAGGTATCAGAGTAAGGTGTAAAAGGCTTCTTGTACATACCTAAGGCATTACATTGTTCCTCATACATCTCTCTCATCTCAGCAAGTGTGGGACACTCTTGGGCAAAGTGATCTACCCCACCACACACAAAACATAGTCCAAAAGACTCTGCATGATTAGCCACATGTGTTGGCTTTAAGTCCTTAGTCTTTAACACATCTAGTTCCCTATTGAGCATCTCAACCCTAGCCTTTAGGCTATCATCTTTCCTGAGATGGTAAATTCCACCACCATTTGGGTTTCCTACAAGTCGTGACCTATTTGTGCTCTTAGTAGCACTAGTAGGTCGAGTTCAAATGTGAGATTTTTCAGCAAGCTCATTGAGGTATTCTATTGCCTCATCAGGATCTTTCTTTAAGAACTCACCATTACACATCATCTCCACAAATTGGCATTCTCTAGGTGTAAGTCCCTCATAAAAATAGCTCACTAAGCGCCAATTCTCATCCGCATGGTGAGGACACATACTCAACAACTCTTTAAATCTCTCCCAAGACTGATATAAAGTCTGACTATCCTCTTGTGCAAAGGTGGAGATTTTCCATTTTAAAACATTGGTCTTATGTTGGGAAAAATATTTATTAAAGAAGACCTGAGTCATCTCATTCCATGACCCAATAGATCGTGGTCTCAGTGAGTATAGCCAACTCTTAGCTCTATCATTCAAAGAGAAAGGAAAGAACTTAAGTCTCACAACGTCATCAGTTGCATTTTGACTATGAAAAGTCGCAACTACTTCCTCAAACTCCCTAATATGCACATATGGATTTTCATTTTCCAAGCCATGAAAAGTAGGGAGTAACTATATCATCCCTATTTTAAAATCCAGTTGGCGAGTATTAGCTGGAAACATGTGAAGTGTGTTCTGGGTGAAGAAATGATTGTGGAAGAAATGGGAAGCAAACGTATGAGGATCAAAGTGTGCGAGCAACGGAATTAACTACCAGATCAAATGGGGCGTTTTTAGGAATTAATGAAACGATGCATTTTGAATTCATGTTAAAGAATATGGCTTTAGTTAAACGGTGTGTTTTTGTTAATAAGGCGACGTCATTTTCTTTCTTATTGTAACAGAGGTTAGTTAGTCAGTTAGAATCTGTTAGTTCCTTAGATCATGGACTTGTTCTATAAAAGGAAGGTCTGGGTATGCAGAAGGGCATCAAAGAACTTGTTGAGTCTGAATTGTAAGGAGCTTAGAGATTGCTCAAAAATCTCTTCCAGGAATTGAAGTAGATTCTTGGTTCTTTCTTTCTTACTTCTTGACTTGTTTCATTAGCGTTTTATATTTCTGCTCTTTCACTGGACGCGGGAGGAAGAAGGTACATAACAATTGGTATCAGTTTGGCGATCCGTGGCTGAAAGCACGTGCGCAGCTGCTTCAAAGGCTCAACAGGAAGGTGTTTTGAAGCAATTAGAGGACCACAATCATGCTATTAATAGCATTCACGGAAGGCTTGATCAACTGTCTAATATGTTGAAGTCGTTGGTTGAGTTTCAGCAAGTAAATTCTCGCAGGGAGGAGTATCATGAAGAAAGTTCTTTTGGTAGACGTCTGAATCAAGAGGAGAGGTTTCCAAGGGGAATTAGACTCGAATTTCCTCATTTTGATGGCTCTAATCCAGAAGCATGGATCTTTAAAGTAACACAATATTTTGAATATCATCAAGTTTCGATGAATCAGAGACTTTTAATGGCTTCATATCATATGGAGGGCGAGGCCCTCGTATGGTACCAAGATGCTGTGGACAGCGGTATATTTACAACGTGGAATCCTTTGTAAAAGCTTTGTTGGTCAGGTTTGGTACTATAGCATATGATGATCCTGTGGAGGCCTTAACAAGGTTGAAACAAGTGTCTTATGTGGCTATCTACAAAGCACAGTTTGAAACCTTGTCCAATAGACTGAAAGGCTTGTCAGAAAAGCATAAACTGAGCTGTTTTTTGAGTGGTCTTAAAGATGAGGTTAGACTTCCTGTAAGAATGCTAAATCCAATAAATCTTAATGCTACCTTTGGTCTTGCTAAGATTTAGGAGGAATATATTTTGGCATCAAGGAGGTCTTTGAGAAATAATACAACATTGCCTGTTAAGAGTCATGTGGAAACTGTGGAAGATAGTTCCAAGTTTTAGAATAATGGAATGCCAATAAAGAGAGCTTTTTCTTCACAAATGGATGAGAAGAGGAAGAAAGGCCTTTGTTATCACTGTGAAGAAAAACAGAATCCTAGTCACGTGTGCAAGAATCCCAAAGTTTATTTGATCCAAGCTGATGGTGAAGGTTCCCAGCCTGCTCTTGAAGAATCTGTGATCATTGAGGAGATGGAGGTCTGTGATGATAGTGATGGGACTTTAGAAGTTTCTGTTAATGCCATTTCTGGCTGCAGTAATGGCAATGCTATGAGGCTGCATGGTAATATTGGCCCTTGTTCTGTCGAAATTCTTATTGATTCTGGCAGCACACATAACTTCTTGGATCCTTTGGTGCTCCAAGAAGCTAAGTTGAATGTCAGAAAAGACTACAGTTTGCAAGTGAAAGTGGCCAATGGTGATAAAATTTTGGGCCAAGGAAGGGGTGAAGAATTAATCAAGATTCAAGGTTCAAAATTTTCTGTGTCTTTTCATGTGTTAACCTTGGGGGGATGTAATATAGTTCTTGGGGTTCAGTGGTTAAAAACCTTAGGCTCCATTACTTGGAACTTTATTGATATGTCAATGAGTTTTGAGTGGGATGGTCAGATGGTTAAGTAGCAAGGGTTGAATTCTGCCAGTGTTCATATTTTGTTAGGAACTATGGCAATTAAATCAGATTTTATAAGTCAACAAGCATGGTTGTTACAGTTAATGTCTGTGGAGCAACAGAAGATTGAAGTTTGTTCTGAGGGACCAATGGCTGAATTGCTTAAGGAATTCAAGGATGTTTTTGCTGAACCTGTTGGATTATCACCAAGAAGAGATTTTGATCACCGAATCAACCTAAAGGATGGAGCTTCTCCTATTTCAGTTCGACCTTACAGGTATCCTCATTATCAGAAATCTGAGATAAAGAAAATTGTCCATAATTTGTTGCAAACTGGTGTAGTAAGACCAAGCCAAAGTCCATTTTCTTCACCAGTGTTATTGGTTAAGAAAGCTGATAGGACTTGGCGTATGTGTATTGACTATAGAGCCTTTAACAAATAAACCATCAAAGATAAATTTCCAATACCTATCATTGATGAACTATTTGGAGCTCAGATTTTTTCAAAGTTGGATTTAAGGGCTGGATATCATCATATTTGTGTAAGGGGGGGGGGGGGATATTCAAAAGACAGCATTTAGAACTCATGAAGGCCATTATGAGTTCTTGGTAATGCCATTTGGGCTTACCAATGCTCCTGCCACCTTTCGAGGATTAATAAACCACATTTTCAAACCTTTTTTGAGAAGGTTTGTTTTGGTATTTTTTTATGACATTTTGGTGTATAGCAGAAATGTGTTGATCATTTGTTGCATGTAGAAACTGTGTTGGGCATTCTGAGGTAGCGCACACTTTATGCAAAGATGTCTAAATGTAAGTTTGGTGTGCATGAAATAGAGTACTTGGACCACATTATTTCTGGAAAAGGGGTACAAAGTGATGCTGCCAAGACAACAGCCATGGTTCAATGGCCTGTTCCTAAAACCTTGAAGTCTTTAAGAGGGTTTTTAGGATTAACAGGTTATTATAGAAAATTCATACGAAGTTATGGATCCATAGCAGCACCCTTAACAGATTTGTTAAAAAAAATTCCTTTTGTTGGAATAATAAAGCTGCTACTGCCTTTGAGTTGTTGAAAACAGCTTTGAGCAATCCTCTTGTGTTGAGGTTACCAGATTTCACCAAAGTGTTCACCATCGAGTGTGATGCTTCAGGTGTGGGCCTTGGGGCAGTTTTGATGCAAGATTCTCAGCCCATTGCCTTTTATAGCAAAGTTTTGAAAGGGAAAGCACTACTTTTGTCTACATATGAGAAAGAGCTTTTAGCTCTAGTGTCTGCTGTCCAGAGATGGAGACCTTACTTATTGGGCCACTCCTTTAAAATCAAAACTGATCAACAGGCATTGAAGTTTTTGGTGGAGCAAAGATTGGCACTGAATCACAGCACAAGTGGGTGTCTAAACTGATTGGTTATGACTTTTTAGTTGATTACAAGAAAGGCCAAGAGAACTTGGTGGCTGATGCCCTTTTGAGAAGAAATGAGGAAGAATAAGCAGTGTTTGCAATGATTTCTTTTCCAACTCCGTTGTGGATTGAAGAGTTGAAAGGAAGTTACTCCTCTTGTTCTAAATTTTCGGCAATTGTGACTAAGTTGCAGCAAGGTGAGGAGGCACCTAAACATTTTTCTATTCAGCAAGGTTTGTTGCTGAGGAAAGGGAAGTTGGTTGTCATTCCTTCTACTTCATTCCAATCCAAGGTTCTGCAGTTCATCCATAATAACCTACAGGCAGATCATGTGGGGTATCATAAGACTCTACAAAGGGCAGGGAGAGTTGTTTGGTGGGAAGGCATGAGGAAAGATGTAAGAAGATTGGTAAAAGAATGTGAGGTTTGTCTAGTCAGCAAGTATGAAACTGTGCAGTACCTTGGTCTTTTACAACCACTTTCTATACCTCAATCTCCATGGTTGGATATTTCCATGTACTTCATTGATGGCTTGCCCAATTCTAATGGCTTCTTTGTAGTTTTTTCTGTGGTGGACAGATTAACTAAATCTGCCCATTTCTTTCCCCTTTCATATCCTTATACAGCTGTTAAGGTTGCTCAAGTTTTCTTTTCTGGGGTGTTCAAATTGCATGGGTTACCAAGATCAATTGTCTCTGATCAAGATGCAGTTTTCACTAGTTCATTTTGGAAACAGTTATTTTAGATGCAAGGGGTTTCTTTGGATTTTAGTTCTTCTTACCATCCTTAGTCAGATGGTCAAACAGAATCCTTGAATAAATGCTTGGAAGGGTACTTACGGTGTTATTGCAGTCAAAAGCCAAAGGAATGGACTTCATGGTTACCATTTGCTGAATGGTGTTACAACACTACTATGCATTCTTCCATCAAAATGTCCCCATTTGAAGCTCTTTATGGGTATGCACCCCCTAAACCGATGGCTTATGTATCAGGTACTTGTTCTAATGATGTTGTTGATAGGCAGCTGCGATCAAGGGAAGAATTGTGGAACGTATTGAGAGATAATATGAAGAAGGCACAGCATAGGATGAAATTCAATGCTGACAAAAATAGAAGTGAAATATCTTTTGAAGAGGGTGATTGGGTCTTCTTAAGACTCCAACCTTATAGGCAGAAGTCAGTAGCAATGAGGCATAACATGAACCTAGCCCCAAGATTTTATGGCCCCTTCCAGATTGTGAAGAAGTTGGGATCTATTGCTTATAAACTTAACTTGCCTAGCTCATAAAAAATACACCCAGTTTTCCATGTGTCTTGTTTAAAAAGGAAAATTGGCCAGACTATTGTACCCTTGCGAACATTACCTCCCATTGATTCGAATGGTCAGTTACAACCTGAGCCTCAAAAGATTTTGGACAGACGAGTTTCAAAGAAGGGTAATCATGTTGTGACAGAAGTGCTTGTAAGTTGGGTAAGGGCTGCAATGGAGGATTCTTCTTGGGAAAGCTTGTGGAAGTTGAGACAACTTTATCCACACCTTGTGGAAACTATGCTGTGAAGTGTGTTCTGGTTGAAGGCTTTGTGGTCAAGTCCTTTAAGAGGGGGAGAATGTGAAGTGTGTTCTGGGTGAAGAAATGATTGTGGAAGAAATGGGAAGCAGACGTAGGAGGATCAAAGTGTGCGAGCAACGGAATTAACTACCAGATCAAACGGGGCGTTTTTAGGAATTAATGAAACGATGCATTTTGAATTCATGTTAAAGAATACGGCTTTAGTTAAAACGGTGCGTTTTTGTTAATAAGGCGACGTCGTTTTCTTTCTTGTTGTAACATAGGTTAGTTAGTCAGTTAGAATCTGTTAGTTCCTTAGATCATGGACTTGTTCTATAAAAGGTAGGTTTGGGTATGCAGAAGGGCATCAAAGAACTTGTTGAGTCTGAATTGTAAGGAGCTTAGAGATTGCTCGAAAATCTCTTCCAGGAATTGAAGTAGATTCTTTGGTTCTTTCTTTCTTACTTCTTGACTTGTTTCATTAGTGTTTTATATTTCTGCTCTTTCACTGGACGTGGGAGGAAGAGGGTACATAACAAAACATGATGCATGATGGTATGGCTGTGCGTGTAGGGTGGAGGTAATCATGAAGAGTTCTAATGAACTGATCTTCGTGTTCACTCCTTTCCTCGGGACTAGATGGATTGTCAAATAAAGGATTTAAAAAACTTGATTCTGACTCTTCCACAGGCCTACAAGCAAATCTACCCAAGGTGTCTCTATATTTGTGCGTGCAAGGTAACAAAATACTAAAAACTAAAAATACTATGAAAAGAAAGAAAAAAATAATGCAGCAAGCTAAAAGAGGGAATGAAGTTACCGCCTTTACAAACTGCTGAAATAAAAACCTATCTAGCAAATCTTCTACCGTCTATCCGGCAACGGCGCCAAAATTTGATTACACCCAAAGAATAATGCGGTAGTTGTAACACAATTTTGGGGAGTCGATTCCACAGAGAGCCAAATTAAAAGAATTTTAGAAGGAATAAAGAAACTAAAGAAAGATATTAAATGATTAATGGAGAACAAATATTAATTTTAAATGCAAATTAAAGTGAAGCAAAGTGACTAACGGAAAAAGTACTCAAGTTTGACAAACAGTAAAGCGTCGGGAATCCCTTGCACAAGTCTGGTATTTTAATTATTCTTAATTCATTAGATAACTCAATTAGGAACACAATTCCCAATATTCCCAATCGGAATGTATAGTTTTATAAACTAAGATTAAACCAAATGTAATCCTTTGAAAAATTCAACGACGACAATATATTCAGGAAGTGATATTGTAACAAAGAATTAAATCAATATAGATAAATAATTGATCCAAACATAATCAAAGAGCTAATCCATTCAATAGAAAAAGCATGACTAAATCCATAAACAGAATAAATTCTATGATTATTTGGAGAAGAAAACATTAACAATGAATTAAGAATAATAAAACAAAAGAGTTTTAGTAATTGAAAATCAAATACATAAATTAAAAATACCATCTAATATGCAAATTCATTCCTAACCTTATTTGAGAATTTAGTTACTCATAAATATAATGAACAATAAAAATCTCAAAAGAAAAATGAAGCAAAGAGTGGCCATGGAAGAAACTCTCCCCCTCTATGTGTGCGTCCCAGCCAGCCAAAAAACAAAACCCATTTTTTTCTTTTCTTTCTTACGTCTACGCCCCCCAAAACACCCCGCAAGAGAGAGAAAAAAAAAAAAAAAAAGAAGAGAGAGAGACCAAGTCAAAGTAAATTAAAAGACTCCCCCTTTCCTTTCCCACGTCTACACTCCAAAAAGGAAATCCAAATGAAGTAAAACTCTTCCAATTCAAAAGTTATCCACCCGTTGAAAAGTCTTACTTCACTCTATCCACCTACCAACTCTCCTTTACAATATCTCTATATTTCAAAAATGGTGTATAACCGGTCCCCTCAAATATTGTGATATTTGAAAAGTCTCCCAATATTGAAGTCATACTCCTTGAAAAGTCTTCTCAAATAAAAATCCTGTTTGATTGAAAAGTGTTGCCCGATACAATTGGAATTATTCCTGCAATATTTTAGATTTAAAATATTATAAAATCATGTTCAAATATATCTCAGTGTGAATAGATATTAAATTCAATAATATAAATTATATCTAATTATTTCTATTCACATTTTAGCATTTTAATCCAATAATAGAATATTTTGAGTGCACTTTCGGACACTCATCACTGCGCGTGGGGGGGTTGACTTCGGTGGTGGAAGCTTGCCGGCTTAAGGGGACGCCGGTGGTGGTGGCGGTGAGGCCAGACAGTGTGCGGCGGCATTGGCTGGAGGAAGAAGAATTGGGTGAGAGGGAGGGGGAGGCATGCGACGTACGAGAGAGGGAGGAGAGAGAGAGGGGAGGGAAAAATAAAGGAGAAAGAGAGAGGGCTCTGAGTTTTAATCCTAATCCCTTTATCTTGGGATCTTCAAAACGATCTAACGGTGGGCTTTAAAATACTGATTTAAAAATACGAAAGCATTAATTTAATTAAAAGCAGTAAGAGGAATTAAGATAGAATATTATTTAAACTAAAATTTAGTTTATAAAATAATATTCTTTCATCATTAATAAAATGATGAAATCTTATTTAATATCTTTAAAAAAATAAACCATTTAATTAATTAGAGTTTTCAACATAATTTAAATCTCATAATATTTTAAATAACTGAAATCATTTTAATAAATGATATTAAAATGATTTCTAACAATTATAATATTTTTGGAGCTCTTCAAAAATATTATAATTGTCTTATTTAAAATCAAACTTAGTTGAATAACATTGGAAATACCTCATATAAATATTTCCAATGCATTTAAAACATTAGGCGTACTTTAGAAGTCACATAATATCTTTAGAAACACGCCATCGAGGTTCGATACGCATAACGAGACTCGCAGTCGCTAGAGAGAAGGGGCAGACTGTTGCATAATTTCCGTCCTCGAAATTTACTTACGTCAGAAAGAAGCAGCGTATGTAAGAAGGAAGGAACGGGATGTTACAGAGTCATTAATTAGTTGATTGCTAGCTGCATTCTAGAAGGATTAATTATATATCATCCCTAATTTCTTGCACACACACAGTAATATTGTGGAATATTATGAGTAATTTTGGGCTATATGTTTTTTGTCTAACATTAAGTCATGAACAAGTCAACAACAAAGTTGACTATGAGATAGCATATGTTTGTGCTTCTTTTTTTTTTTCGCTCAAAGGTAAACACATGAAGGCAAACGATTTCATATTGCTTAAGCATTTTGCTTTGTTTTTCTCTATGGGAGTCTTTTCAAAGTGGATTGAGATGGAGTTTGTGGGATGGTGTGGGGTTACAAGCTATTTATTTAACTAATTTCCATGTCTTTTGCTTTATATATATTAATGTGCAAGGGGATGTCGTGGCATGCCTCCGGTTTCTAGAAGCTCAACATGTTTTTGAATTGTAATAGAAGCTCAACATGCAAGGGGAGCATTGAAGGAGATCTGACACCAAGTATTCCAAAAGCTCTTCCTGATTAAACCGATGATGATCAATCATGGCTTGTAATTTTGTGTTTTGTAATGTGTATAAAATATCAAATAATGTAATATGTAGTAGTGAGTCGCATTATATGTTGCATGCATTTTATATGATAAATATTGAATTTCTTTTTTTTTTTAGATGCATTTAGTTAAAAATATTGTTTTATGTAAAAAAAAAAAATTTCAAAATTTTTTCTTGAAAAAATTGTAATATAATATAGGCTTCTGGATTAAAAAAATTCTTTTCAAAATTATCCTTTTCTTTAAAAAAAGTTTAATAATATAAAAAAAAACCCCCAGGTACAGCCTGGAACCTGAATTTTCCGGCCCGGGTCATAATCCGGGTATACCAGGTTTGGAACTTGGCCCGGATTTGAAATCTGGGTTTCCGGTCGGGTATACTCAGATACCCGGTTTGAAATCCAGATGAACAGTCCTAGCAAATTCCACTAATACAAATATGTGCCTTAGATAATTTATAATTTATATTCAATTTTGTTCTATTGGCTTGAGATAATGTTTCCTTCTTTTTTTCAAATTATTTGGATGACATTAATCCTTCTTGTATACAGTTTAAATCTACTCTTGTGTCTATTAGGGCAATTGTTATAAAAGAAAATTCTTGATTAATAGAGACTGTTACTTCAGTATACCATTTTTGAAAATTTATTTTATCAAGAACATTAATAAATTTATCAATCTCATCATTAATAATTATTGCTGAACTTTCTCCTTGTTCTTTTTTAGGAGTATTAATATTTTTATCTATCTTTAATAATATAATTTATTGTATTAATTGTTCATTTGAAACTTCTAGTTTAATATTAGAGGCTTTCAAATTTCTAACTTCTTGTTTTATTTCATTAATTTCTTTCTGTAAGTCTTGTAATGTAACTTTTTATTTTTCTGTTTTAAATCTATTTACTATTTCTGAAAAATTATATGGTGGTGGTACTGAAGTAGTGTGATTTGTAAATGTATCCTTTAATCTTGCTAAATAATCTTTTCTTTCATGCGGATCATTAATTTTATCAATTAATTCTAATATAATATCCTCATGTTTTGAAAGAACATTAATAGTTTTATTACAAATACAATTATTTTTGTCTAGACAATTACAAAGATGAACATCATCTTCTTCTGATTCATCATTAGAAGATTGCTCTGAAAAACTTGATTCTTTTAATTGATAAACTTCTTCTTCTGAAGAAGTACTTTCTTCTTCCTCACTTGTCGGTATTATAAAAATATTTAATAATTTTTCTTTTAATATTTTAGATGTATCTAATTAATTAATCTGCTGTTTGACTTTACAATTTGATTTGTAATGTCCATTTTTTCCACACTTGTAACAAACAATTTGTTTTATCTTTTTGTTATACTTTTTTTGTATTTCTTATTGATTTATTATAAACTTGTTTATCTTTTGTCTTTTTATATGGTACTTTATATTTTCATTTTTTATTAGAATAATTCTTATAAATTTTTTTCCCTTTTTAGGTAGCTAATTCTTTCCTAGCAAACTTTTTTTCTTTATCCATTTATTTTTTTTAATCTTAAATCATTACACATAATTAAATCGGTTCTATTAATAGTGGTTATTATATCACCATATGTGAGATTAATAAAATCAATAGTACCATCTGATTTTACTAATGATTCTCGTACATTTTGGGCGAAATAATATGGAAGTCCGGTTATGAACTTTTCCTTCCAGTATGGTTGTTGACAGTCATTTTTTATCATGACTTTAGTTAGAAAAACATCTTTATACCAACGAAAATCAGATAATTGAGGACATTTTAAATTAATTAATAAATCACTAATTCTTTCTTTGAATTGAATAGGATCACCAACAAAATGCTTAGTTAATATGAATATTAAAGTATTAACAGCGTATTCTAATGGTTTACCATCTTTTGTTTTGATTTTTTGCATGCTTTCATCATGTTTATATTGAGTTAATATTTTTACTCTTTGTTCATTTGAGAGATAATGATCCCATCAACCTTTTAATTGGCCAATAAAACCTATAACAATAATGTGAGCTACCTGATGATCTGTTTTTCCATTTCCTTTATAAACATTAGCAGCCATAATTATTTCTTGAAAATGATTTAATATTTAATATTCAAATAATTCATCTATATTCCATTCATATAGTACATCTGATGAAAAAACATATCTTACTATATGTTTTATTTCTTCAAATTGCATATCTAGTGGAGTAGGCTTCGGATACCAATTTCGAGTAATAGAAATATGATGTTTAGAATCCTTAGCAGAATAATCATTAATATGATCTCCTCTAATCTTATTTATTTGTAAATCTAAATGTTTAAATTGATTTTCGATATTACTAATTTCAGAATCAGATAAGACAGGTGAATCTGTCTTACTTATTACATTAATATGGGGTTGTTTTGAAATAGATGCGGTGTAATAGCTCGCTAGAAATTCAATGGTGAAATTTCTATTGGCTTTAGAAACCTCGTGAAAACCCCATAAGATTTCACGAATCGACCAATCGCATAGATTTTAGTTTGATATGAACCCGCGGGAATGAATTCCCTTGAACCCACAATCAATTTGAAAACACCCCAGGAAAGCCAAAATCAAGTCAATAGATGGAGAACCTAGACCCGATGAGAACTCGTTTCAAGAACCTAGATTATATTAAAATCTAGACCCGTTGAACAACCCGTCTCAAGAACCCATATTACAAAGGAGGAACGCCACAAAAGTTGTGATTTACTTTTGATAAGTTCAAAAGTTCAATTAAGAACAAGAGGAGTAAAACTCAACTCACAATGAATAAATTCATTAAATTTCATAAACTTCATAAACTAATTAGAATGAGGCTACATAGAGTATTTAAAGCAAAACCTATTGAAACCCTAGCCAAAATAAACCCCCATCTTCCAAAAGTGCCCCTGGATGAATAGTGCCGCGCTACAGTGACTTGGCTACAGTAACACTAACCCTAGTTCAATAAAATAATAACTTTCCCAACATGCCCTTACATAGGTATAAACCCAATTATTCTAAGCAAATAAAATCGGTCCTTGAAATTAATTAAATAAGTTGAAAGCCTTCAAGTGTCCAAAGCCTATAAGTTATGTTGTTGCCCTTTCCATAGCTTATGAAATGAATCAAAGCATAATCTTCATCGTTTAAGCCCTTGAACTTGTATTTGGCCCATCTGGAACTTGCAACATATCTTTAAGACTAGGCCCACCTTGGTTCCCATCATTAACTTTCCCAACATGCCCTTACATAGGTATAAACCCAATTATTCTAAGCAAATAAAATCGGTCCTTGAAATTAATTAAATAAGTTGAAAGCCTTCAAGTGTCCAAAGCCTATAAGTTATGTTGTTGCCCTTTCCATAGCTTATGAAATGAATCAAAGCATAATCTTCATCGTTTAAGCCCTTGAACTTGTATTTGGCCCATCTGGAACTTGCAACATATCTTTAAGACTAGGCCCACCTTGGTTCCCATCATTCCCCCTCTCCTCAAAAGGATTCGACCTCGAATCTCCACCTGGATCAAAGGGAAAATGGTTAGTAACATTGAAAATAGTAAAAACAAGATAGTTACCTGAAAGATCCATTAGACTTGCATTTTCATTAATTTGTTCAAGAGTTTGGAAAAGACCATCCAATCTACTCCTATCATCAACAGGTAAAGGTGTTAAATCTAAAGGAGTAAATCGATCAAGTCTATAAACAATTTCAAATGGTGAAAAATTAGTAGTAGCATGAACACTCCAATTATATGTAAACTCAATGAATGGTAAACAATACTCTCACAAATGTTCATGAAGCACATCTAAAGTCTTCCTCGAACCAAAATGACCACTCCAATATGCAAACTCAATGAATGGCAAATGATACTCCCGGAAAAGTCCATGTAACAATTCAATGAATGGCAAATGATACTCCCCCAAACGTTCAAGAAACAAACCTAAATCTTTCCTTACACCAAGGTCACCCAACAAACCAGCATGTCTATCACACCCAAGCAACTTACGCAAAAAACTAGTAGGCACCCAAAATCTATTCCCTCTAAACAAGTACCAATCTAGTTTATCGAACTTACCGAACGATGCTTTCTCACTTGTTCCATACACACTAGCAAAGTCATCATCATTAGCATGCAATTCCATATCATATTCAAGTCCCAACAATCTTGCATCTAAAATGAAAACAAGAACATACTTTCCTGCTAAAGCATCAATCACAAAATTTTCCTTACCTTGTGTGTATTTGAATACATGAGGAAAAGTCTCAATACAGTCCTCCCACTTAGCATGCATTCTACTCAACAACTTACCTTGTCCTTTAAGTGTGTCAGGAACTCATGTTCTTCAAATAAAGGTCGGTTAGGAATTGTCGCACCTGGCACAAGATCAACGTAGTGCTCTATCTCCCTAATAGGTGACAATCCCCTAAACACACCTCTAAGAATCACGACCTCATATCCCTGCAACAAAGAAACAACAACACTAGGCAAATAGTCGTTAAATTCGTTAGCATAAAAGCTGGCCTTAGCATAAAAACTCACTTTTGTCTTTTTATTTCTCTCTACAATCTCTCTTTCTTTTTCCTCTTGTGTCTCCACTCTTTTTTCTTGACTCTCAACCACCTCTCTATTTTCTTTTTCTCTCTCTCTTTCTTTTGATGTTTCGGCCTCATTCTCTTTTTTCCTCTCACTCTCTTTGTTCTTTTCACTCTCTGTTTTTCTTTCACTCTCCTCTTTTTTTGAACTCTTGGCCTCACAATTGTTTTTCAACTCATTCTCTCTTTTTCTTGAGGTTTCAGCCTCACCCAAATATTTTCCCTTTGATGGTTCGGTCTTCCCCTTTGCTACAACTAGATCATTTTTGTCCCACTTTGGTTTCCAAGGAGTACTAGATACCGAAGTATACCTTGATGTACCCTTTCCTTTTAGCCTTCTCTCCACCGTCATAGCCATGTGCACCATGTCCTCTACCTCCTCATAATGTTGCAACTCAACTATATTGGCTATCTTCCTATTAAACCCCCTCAAAAATCTTGTCATCGTGGCCTCCCGATCCTCCACTACATTAGCCCGAATAATAGCCACCTCCATCTCCTTATGGTAGTCCTCTACACACCTAGACCCCTGTATAAGATTTTCTAATTTTTGGTAGAGGTCTCTATAGTAGTGGCTAGGTACAAATCTCCGCCTCATGATAGCTTTCAACTCTCTCCATGTTTCTACAGGTCTCTCAAGATTCCTCCTCCTATTGGTCAATAATTGATCCCACCAAATAGTCGCATAATCAGTGAACTCAATTACAGCCAACTTCACCTTCTTCTCCTCAGAGTAATTATGACAATCAAACACCAACTCTATTCTTTTCTCCCACTCTAAATAAACTTCAGGGTCAGTTCTGCCTTAGAATGATGGTATTTTCATTTTGATGCTCCCAAGGTTCTTATCTACTCTATCTCGACCCCCTGAGTTTGCCCTAAGGCCTCTTCCATGCCTAACTCCTCTATGTCCACCCAATCCAACTTCAGATGTTAAGCCTTCCTCATCCTCACCAAACTCTCCATTCTTATACCCATTCCCAATTCTAGACTCACGTCGCCTCCTATCTCTCTCACCTTGCAAATTTCTAATAATTGCTTCTTGATTATCCATACTATCCCTCACTTCACCCAACACCAAGTTCAACCGCTCAAACTGTTGTTGCATGGCTTGCAACACAAAGGATGAGTTATCTGCTCTTCCCCTTGATGATGCGCTACTCCGATGCGACATTATCAGGCGCTACACAAGAGAATGTTATTGGCAAAAAAAAAAGTAAACCTCACACACTCCCTCACGTGTTTACACTCAAGAATAATGACACTCCACTCATGTTTCACTCTTAATTGGCTTTTTTCGATAATAGTCTCACACTCTCTTTGCCTTTTACCTCAAGAGTTTTCCCACTCAAGTTCTTTAAGAACTAATTGACTCAATCAAGACAAAGCAACCTTGTTTTATCCCAACTAGTAATTAGGTATAAGAAACAAGAACAAGAGAAACACGGAATGATTGAAAAAAAAATGGCACGTGAATCAAGAAAATTACACGAATGAAATAGTAACAATAAGACAAGATACCAACTAGAATCACCCCCTTTGATGATAAGGCTCAAGAAAAAAAAAATTTGTTCTTTTTTTTTTTTTCACAATTTTTTTTTTTTTCACGATTTTTTTTTTTCCTTTTCCTTTCTTTTCTTATCTTTTTCTTCTCTTTTCTTTTCCTTTCTTTTCTTTTCCTTTCCTTTCTTTTCTTTTCTTTTCTTTTCACCAACTGATTTGATCACAACCAAGAATAAGCAGTAGAGAAAACCCTAACAATAACTCAAAAATCCTAGGGCAAGTGATATACGACAACCCCTAGAACAAGAGATTTCAGCCAACACAAACCCTAGAACAATGAATTTCAGCAACCCCAACATAGTAAAGAAATATGCTAGCCACCACTTTTTTTTTTTTTTTGTAATCAATCCTAGAACAATGAAGCCCTAGAATTAAATATGCTAGAAATAAAAGATAGAATCAGACCTGATTGGAAACCTTGCTCTGAATACCAAATGATATGAACCCACGGGAATGAATTCCCTTGAACCCACAATCAATTTGAAAACACCCCAGGAAAGCCAAAATCAAGTCAATAGATGGAGAACCTAGACCCGATGAGAACTCGTTTCAAGAACCTAGATTATATTAAAATCTAGACCCGTTGAACAACCCGTCTCAAGAACCCATATTACAAAGGAGGAACGCCACAAAAGTTGTGATTTACTTTTGATAAGTTCAAAAGTTCAATTAAGAACAAGAGGAGTAAAACTCAACTCACAATGAATAAATTCATTAAATTTCATAAACTTCATAAACTAATTAGAATGAGGCTACATAGAGTATTTAAAGCAAAACCTATTGAAACCCTAACCAAAATAAACCCCCATCTTCCAAAAGTGCCCCTGGATGAATAGTGCCGCGGCTACAGTGCCGCGCTACAGTGACTTGGCTATAGTAACACTAACCCTAGTTCAATAAAATAATAACTTTCCCAACATGCCCTTACATAGGTATAAACCCAATTATTCTAAGCAAATAAAATCGGTCCTTGAAATTAATTAAATAAGTTGAAAGCCTTCAAGTGTCCAAAGCCTATAAGTTATGTTGTTGCCCTTTCCATAGCTTATGAAATGAATCAAAGCATAATCTTCATCGTTTAAGCCCTTGAACTTGTATTTGGCCCATCTGGAACTTGCAACATATCTTTAAGACTAGGCCCACCTTGGTTCCCATCATAGTTTATCCACATAGTCAATGTTATAACTCACTATAGTGTTAGAAGTGTGAGTCTAATTATTTTAGGTAGTTATAAGTGTTAGATTTTAGTTTGTCAACATAGTCAATGTTATAACTCAATAACGTTGTTTGAAACTATGAAATTATTTTTAGGGATACTTCGGGATTGAGTTTCGATAAACGATTTTCACTGTAGGTAAATATGAATTTTTAAGATTTTACAGTACTAGCTTTATTATTCAATTTTCTAGAGTGAATAGTAACCTCGGTAAGCGCACCAAGTGCAGTGTTTTCAAAATCACAGTGTGAAATGTCCAAACTAAATTAGAGAAGTTTTATTTGGATACTTGGCAAGATCTTAACCACATAGTGAATAGTACTAGACACTTGGCACCATGAGGAACGTTTGATGGATTTGAAGAAATCAATGTGTGAGATCATCCCACCTAAGCAAAAAAACCCTATTCCATCTGGCCAATCAAATTGTGCCAAACGAAAGAGTATTTCCACCCTAGTGAAATCCTATATGGTTGGAATCGATCTGAGAATCCAAAAGCATGGTTGAAATTAAAATCTTAAACTATAAAGGTGACCTCGAAAACCTAAATGAATCAGTTTCTAGCATTGTATTTAATCGCTTGATTAAATTACTACTACATGCTATTAATCCTTCAAATTTGTATTAGAACATTATTATTCAACCTTGTTAACATTCAAAAATTGATTGGGCTGGATTTGGGTTTGATAGCAATACAAACCCTCTTAAAACCCCAAAATTTATGCCCATTCGGTTTAGGCCCATTAAGGCCCACGAATTTGACCACATTAGTATTGCTTCTTGGCTAAGTTTTGCACCTCCACTTGGCTGGCCAGATCTTTCCAAAATAAGGGTTTAGAAGGTTCTTGAAGTAAGAAGCTAGAGGGTCACCTCACTCTTTCAATTTTACTCTCAATTTAGAGAAAATATATTAGACTGATTTTTGTATATTGTATTGGGTAGAAAAGACCAACACTTAAGCTTCATTTCAGCATTATCATCTTCTATAAATTGTTTAAGAAGCCCTCTTGCCCACTTCCCATGAAATCATCTCTTCTTTACACTTTGCTTTGATAAAACACAAAAGACACTCTCGGGCAGCTTTCTTGAGCTCTTTTGCATGCCTTATTCGAAGCTTTTGTAAGTGTTTTCTCGTAAACTTTCCTTCATTAAAGTTGTTCCTTTTTTAGTCTAGTTTATGTGGATAAGATCATTGGGTTGTTCAAAAGTTGTTTAAATACCAGAAAGGTCATTGTGGGTGATAAATTGTAGAGTGTGTTATATTTTGGAGTTTTTGACTAAACTATTGAATTGATCTTGGTCCAAAATTTTTATGGAGTACTATTAACATGTGTATATGATTATGGGTTGAGGATTTTTTGCATGATTAAAGGTTTTGATGGAAGATTTTCTTAGATCTAGAAACTTAAAAATTGGAAGAAGAAAAACAGTTTCTGTTTTGAGAAAATTTAAATATTTTATGGTTTAATCTTATTTCAATGGCTTTGATATTTTCATCTAAGGATCCTAAGCCTCTTATATACATCTTAGAATGTTGTTTTGAAGATATTTGATGTTAGTTTCAAAGATATGAAATTTTATGCAAGGAGATATTCGGTTAGGGCAAAGTGATGATGTTCATGGCTAAATTCATATTTTGGTTGATTTTCAACCATGTGATCTTGACTTTAAGGCTTAGATCTATTTTAGGACACCTTTTTAAACCCTGTGACGTTTTGGTTTGAAGATCACATCTTTATAAATCATGGATCAAGAGGTTGATGAAAACAAGTTAGAAACAAAAATCTGTTTTTGGACTTAGAAAGAAACCGAAATGTTCAAGTATGGTTTTAGTGATTTTAATAACTTTTTTTCACGATTCAAAATATAATTATTATTAGGAATATGTTATGAGTATATTAAAAGAAAAATTTTGATTTAATCATGAGTTTTAAAATTTGAAAGAATTGCAACAAAAATCAAGGGAAATAGCCTATGTAAGTTTTGACCCCTATAGAGTTTTAATGGTTGTGTTTAGTTTTAAATTTTCTAAATTGATATTTGAGTTTAGATTTTTAGAGTTAGGATGCAAAATTCTTAAGTTAGGGGTAAAATGGTCTTTTTTCTACATGTAGAGGGTAAATTGATGATTTTACTCTAAATTAATATTTTTCCATATTTCTAATTGTTAGTGATTGAGTTTTAACTTTTAGAAATCACTACTTTCAGTTTCTCGTGATCGCACTTAAGGTTTTTCTAGAAAATGCGAAGATCGAGGTAAGTTAGCTTTTAACTTACTACCAATTTAATGTGTATGAGTGATAAGGGAACTAAAGTGTATGTATGTACATTTATCTGTAATAGCCCGCTAGAAATTCACTGGTGGAATTTCTATTGACTTTAGGAACCTCGCAAAAATCCTATAAGTTTTTACGAATCGACCAATCGCACAGGTTTTAGTATGTCAAGATAGTCTGTATTATCACTCACTATGATGCTAGAAATATGAGTATAATTATTTGAGATAGTTAGAAGTGTCAGAATGTATTTTGGTCTATGCCATTAGACTCAGTTGATTATTTATAATTTTATGGCGCAATAACCAATTTTCATAATTTCGGACCAAACACCTGTTTGAAATTGTAAAATTATTTTTTGGGATACTTCGGAGTTGAATTTCGGTAAACGATTTTCACTATAGGTTAATATGAATATTTATAATTTTTCATTACTAAGTTTATTATGTATTTTGTTGGAGTGAATAGTAATCTCGATAAGCATATTTAGTGTAGTGTTTTCAAAATCACAGTGTGAAATGTCTAAATTAGGTTCGAGAAGTTTTATTTGGACACATGAAAAGATCTTAGCCTGAATAGTATTTGTAACACCCGTCCTTTTGGTGGGACTTTTTTATAAATGGTTTTAGAAAAGACGACAGGAATTACTGTTTAATTTAAAACTTTTTACTTCCATATCCAGGGTGTAAGACTCTACGTTATAAAATAAAATGTGCTTTGAGAATAAAAGAGGTTTACAGTGGAAAACATTAATTTTAACAATAAAAGGCCTCTCATACATTTAAACACTCATGCCTAGACTTCTGTGCTCTTCCTCATGGGTCGTGTTAGTCCTGACGTGATTGGTAAAAAGTATTTTTAACCATGGAAAGGCCATTCTGGGCGTGAAACTGGAGAGTATGATATGTTTTGGAATTTTTCACCAAGCTAATGGACTTATCTTGGTCCAAAAATTTTATGTAGTGTTGTTAGCATGTGTTTATGAATGTTCATTGAGGTTTTGTTGCATGGATAAAGCTTTTGATGATAGATTTCCTTAGATTTAAAAACTTGAAAACTAGAAGTGGAAAAACAGTTTTTGTTTTGTGAAAGTTGGAATATTTCGTGGTTTGATTTTATTCCAAAGGCTTTGATATTTTTATATGATGATCCTAAGCTTCTTATATACATGTTAGGATATTATTTTGAAGATATTCAGTATTAGTTTTAAAGGTATGATTTTTCTATGCAAGAGGATTTCGGTTAGGCCTAAGATTTTATGTTTTTGGGTTAGATCCATGTTTTATTGAGTTTTAGCCATGTGATTTTAAGTTTGATGGTTGGATCTTCTTTAGGACACATTTTTAAACTATGAGATGTTTTAGTTTGAAGATCACATGTCTTTAAGCCATGAATCAAGAGATTGATCAAAGTTAGTTGAGAGAAACGTTTCTGTTTTTGGACTAAGTTTAAAACCAAAAAAATCCAAGTGTTGTTTTGTGATTTTGGTGACTTTTGTTTGATGATTTAAAGCATGGTTGATCTTAGGATGATATTATGAATATGTTAGAAGAAAAATTTACTTTTTTTGGAATTCTTGGAGATGTTTTAATTAAGGTCAAAACTTGTGATTTAAGGGTTTACTTTTTGTTAAAAAGTTTGGGTCTTTTTACAAAAAGTTTGGTGTTGATGATTAACTCTTCTTGATGGATATTTTAAGTGTATTTTTAAACTTCGGATAGGAAGTTTTTTGTTATAAAATTTTGGTTTAATCATAGGTTTTGATGATGGAAGAAATTGCAACCAAAATTAAGAGAAATGACCTATGAATGTTTCGGCCATTGTGGGTTTTCCATAGTTATGAATGGTTTTAAATTTTTTTGAGTTGATATTTGAGTCTAGGACAACATTTACATGAGGAATGTAAATTTTTGTAATGTTTTGAATTAGGATGTGAAATCCTTAAGTTAGGGGTAAAATGGTCATTTTTCCACATGTAGAGGATAAAATGGTAATTTTACTCTAAGTTGTCTCTTTTCATATTTCTAATTGTTAGTAATTAAAGTTCTAACTTTTAGAATACCCTCTTGCAATTTCTCTTGTTTCACGCTTTAATCCATAGAACGCTACTATCGAAGTAAGTTAGCTCTTAACTTACTATCAGTTTACTGTGTATGTTTGATGATTAAGGGAACTACAATTTATGTTCGTATGTTGTTATATATGCCATTCCATGCCATGTCATCACATGTTTATCTATTACACGAATTATTCTGTCATGAAAGTCTTATCTGTTACATAATATATTCTATCACATGTTACTATCTGTTGCAAGTATGTCACATTACGTATGCCATCTGTTACATGTATACCATGTCACATAATATTCGTTGTCACATTTTATGCCATGTTACGAAATATTGTCTATTACATGTTATGTCATGTCATGAAATATTGTCTGTTACATGTACACCATGTTACGAAATATTTTATGTTATATTTATGTCTCAAAGTATGTCATGTTTGTCATCTTACGTTCATCTCACGTTACGCTACGTCAAGATTTCTATCTTTTATGTCATGTTCAAGTCACGGCACGTTACGAAATGTCACGTATGCTAGTTAAGTTATTCATATCAATCATGACCCTAAACTCTAGGATGGGGTAATATCTTAGTGGAACTCCTTTGTTCACGCTAGAGTGTCTAAATAGGTGTGAAATTCCCTGGGTTGACGAAGAACAGTCAACAGGTGCGTGTGTCCACTAGCTGGTCACTGGAGCGCGCTAGGCACTAACGCCGATGGAGCCACACATTATGTTACGTGTGTCCACTGCAAGTGTGGCACAAACAATTCATGGGGCCACACATTATGTTACGTGTGTCCATCGTGCATCAGTTCTAGCCCCTCCGAGCACCTCCCCTGACCACCATGACTCCTCCCAGAGCTCCTCCGTGCCAGCCAAGCCCTCCACCTCTCTCGAGCCCTCACTCTCTCTCATGGACTCTCTCTCACGCATGGCCCAGATCTGCCGCCTCCAGCCACCGTGGGACCACCCCAACGCCACCAAAAGCTCCACTGCACCTCCCTAAGCTCCTCCATGGCCAGCCAAGCTCTCCCTTCTATTTTCCATGTTGAAACCCACAGCCTAAACTCCTCCACGAGCTGCCGTGTCTTTGACTTGTGCCACCTCAGCACCACCACTAGGCCACCACCCCAGGACAACAACCTAACTCGACCCTCCTAAGCTTAAAGTGTTCCACCCCTTGCCGCCATCACGAGGCCACCATGAGCCATTCCAAGACCACACCTAGTTATCCAAACACCCCAACAGTCACTATGTAAGGTGAATAGCCACTGTACTTGGGTTAGCCAGCACGTACTACCCTTCCGATGTCATCGAGCGTGATGGTCAACGAACAATGCACGGGTCAACCCCGACGATAGTATAACCCTCTATCCCTTGTTATTTATGTTAAATGTTAGTTGGTTGGTTAGGTTGTGGATTGTGCTGTTAGTAGTGTGGAGTTCGTTGTGTAGTGTGGTGATGTGATGTGCTGTATATGTGAAGTGTTGGGTGTAGTTGGGAATTGTGTTGAGTAGTGTTGTGGGATGTGCTGTATGGGTGACGTGGCTTTGTGTGGATTAGGAAGAGTACACGTGGAGTGTACTCTCGTGGCGTAGCATGGAATGGGAAGAGTACACGTGGATTGTACTCCATATGGTAGAGTAATGCACCAAATGGTGTGTATGCCGTAATGGTGATGTGGCA
The DNA here is from genome assembly GCF_001411555.2 of Juglans regia. NCBI lineage: Eukaryota > Viridiplantae > Streptophyta > Magnoliopsida > Fagales > Juglandaceae > Juglans > Juglans regia. Next base: position 16,617,142 of record NC_049902.1, on the reverse strand, counting down.
TAGCGTATGTGAAAGGAGTACACATGGAGTGTACTCCATGAGGCAAAGCAATACACCGTGTGGTGTGTCGCGAAGATAAGAATGGTTGTGTAGTTGATGGGCGGAGAGTGTGATGAGTAGTGTTAGGAATTTTGGAACAATGTCCAAAAGTAGTTATGATGTGGCCTATAGTCTGAGGTGATAGGTGTCACCGTGTTGTTGACTTATGGCTGAGAGTATGTGCGAAGTGACAGAATAAATGTAAGAGTAGCGCAGCATGGGGCCATGTCATGAAGTGACATGGTTAAGTAAGAAGTCGTGCTTGTGATGAGTGAGGAGTTAGTGTAAGAGTGACGTAGCGAGATGTCAGGTGACGTGACAAGGTTATGGTGCAGCTTGGGAGTAGTCTCGAGCTATACAACATGACATAAAGTGTAGTCATGAATAGAGTCTTGTCGTGTTAAGTATTGGGATTAACTATCAAGAGGGACTGGTAGCATGAAAAATCGTGGTAGCCAGGTTAAGAGAAGGTTGGTATCAGAGTATGGTGCTTATTTACACAAGCAAGTGATCAACATGTTATATGTTGGCCTTAGGTGATAAAGGGGTAAGGTACGTGTGTAATCTAGTTAGACATGTGACGAATGGATTCACCATATGTAATGGATAATCTGTCCTGAACATGGTTAATAGTGCTTAAGCCTCAGAGTTGGCTTAAAGCCATTTGGTGTGTATTGATGGGAATGAGGATTTAGTGTGAGCTATAAGATGCATGAAGGTAGTGACGGGTATATTGTCTAGGATTGGGATGCGTGACTTAGTCGATATGTGTCATGCATCAGGATGAGGTCAATAAAAAGAGTAAGACGAATGTCTTAATGTCTTAACCCTAAGGTGAATCATGGATTCACTTTAGTGGATGAGCACTCGAGGTAAGACCTCGAGTTTGGAAGAGATAGTGGCCGTAAGTGGATCCCGAAGGTTTTAGCATAGTAAAGGACACGTAAGAGCACGTGATAGAAGGAGAGTGTTTCAAGTGAAGTGTAGTTCTATTCTAAGTTTAGTTGCTTATGCACTAGATAGAGAATGACGCTAAGGTTACGTGTATGCATGTAGGTTGCCATCTGACATGTAAATGAATGGACTACATGAAATGAGTATGGCATGGAGTCCAGGTAAGTATTACGTTCATACTCTTCTAAAGTTTTCCAAAGGATATGAAAATGAAAATGAAATGATTTTCCTTTACAATGTTTTACGAAATGACACGAAAGATGTTTTACAAAAAACATGCCAAAAAGTGTGTATGACCCTTTTTGACAGCCCCTTTTCATGCAACCAAAGTATTAAGTGTATGCATGTGAATGGATGACTATACGTAGTATCTATTGTATGTATTTTCTACGAAAAGAAATGTTGAACCTTATGTCTCGTGCTTTAAGTGATGCTTTAAATGATGCCATGAAAGATGATGTTTAAGCTCATGCTTTTAAATAATGTTTTTCCATGAATGAACTAATAAATGAAAATGACTGAGAATGAAAGGATTGAAAGGACTGAACTGAAAGAAAGGATTGAACATTTAATGTATGAAAATACGTAACGACCATATGAATGAATGAAGAGGGTACCAAAGGACTAGGTAGATTGCAATGTTAGGAAAGTAATACTGGTTGTGCTGCTAGTGTTGCCCCTGACTGCAAGGGATTCCCAACCCTGGCCACGGGCATAGTCTAGGACCAAAGGAAGAACGCTAACCCCAACACACGGGGCGTAACAGTGTGTACCGGCCAAAGAAAGTGATAAGAAAGAATGTATGAATGCATCAAATTCTTGAAGAAATGAAGGCACTAACAAGAGATACGTTTTACGAAAAAAAATCATTTTTAAAGAAAAACTCCGCCTAGTGATGTTTTCAAAAGAATGCATGCCTCATGTACGTATAGTATGTATGGAGTGATGAAATGTATGACTGAAAACCTATGTTATTATATTTTAACTATATGAAGTAATGCTTACTGAGTATTCAACTCATTTAAGTTTTTATGTGTGCCCTCCCCCCACAGGAACTGAATGAGTAATACGTGTCAGGACGGACACAACCTAGGGGAAGAGCACGAAAGTCTAGGCATGAGAGTTTTAATTATACGAGAGGTCTTTTTATTTTGAGATTAATGTTTTCCGCTGCAAACCTCTTTTATTCTCAAAGCACATTTTATTTTATAACGTAGAGTCTTGCACCCTGGGTATGGAAAGAAAAAGTTTTAAATCGAACGGTAATTCCCTTCGTCATTTCTAAAATCATTTTATAAAAAATCCCACCACAAGGATGGGCGTTAAGCAAGGGGCAGCCCTGAACCAGTTCATCTCCCGGTGAATTGATAAGTGTATGCCTTTCTTCAAAGTCCTAAGAAAAGCACAGAGCTGGGTACCCCATGGAAAGCCTAGTAGGTTTTTGTTTACTGCTCATTTTGTCGGGCTGGAGGGGGTGAACATGCATAATTTGAACATGAACTTGAACATAACATGAACCTGAGCATGACATAACATAAATGTGAACTTGGAACACAACGTAAACGTGAACATAACATAACATGAACTTGAAACATATTCTTGTCTTATAGGATCACCATGATTGACATGAACGTAAACTTAAACATAACATAACGTGAAATACATGAATTTGGAATCTTATTCAATGAACTTAATTAATAAAGTGACCATATGGGTGCTATACGGGTCCCGTTGTGATATGAACCCGCGGGAACGAAATCCCTTAAACCCACAATCAATTTGAAAACTCTCCAAGAAAGCCAAAATCAAGTCAATGGATGGAGAACTTAGACCCGATGAGAACTCGTTTCAAGAACCTAGATTATATTAAAATGTAGACCCATTGAAGAACCCGTCTCAAGAACCCAGATTACAAAGGAGGAACACCACAAAGATTGTGATTTACCTTTGATAAGTTCAAAAATTCAATTAAGAACAAGAGGAGATAAACTCAACTCACAATGAATAAATTCATCAAATTTCATAAACTTATTAAAATGTGACTACAAAGAGTATTTAAACCAAAACCTAATTAAAACCCTAGCCAAAATAATACCCCATCTTCCAAAAATACCCCTGAGTGAATAGTAACTCGGCTACAGTAACCCTAACCCTAGTTCAATAAAATAATAACTTTCCCAACATGCCCTTGCATAGGCCCCCTTCCCATATAGTAAACCCAATTATTCTAATTTAATGAAATAAGTCCTTTAAATTAATTAAATAAATTGAAAGTCTGCAAGTGCCCAAATCTTTTAAGTCATGTTGTTGCCCTTTCCATAGCTTATCAAATTAATCAAAACTGAATCTTCAACATTTAAGCCCTTGAACTTGTATTTGGCCCATCTGAAACTTGCAACATATCTTTAAGACTAGGTCCACCTTGGTTCCCATTATTCCTCATCTCTTCAAAAGGATTCGACCTCGAATCTCCACCTGGATTAAAGGGAAAAATGTTAGTAACATTATCATTAATTTCATATGTATTATCATTAATTTGTTCAAGAATTTGAAGAAATCCATCCAAGTTACTCCTGTTGTCAACAGATAAAGGCATTAAATCTAAAGGAGTAAATGGATTAAGTCTATAAACAATTTCAAAAGGAGAATATAAAGTGGTAGTATGCATGGTCCTATTATATGCAAACTCTATAAATCCATCCATAACCACAAAAATAGAATCTCTACTCATTTCTTTCCTAGTCAGCCCCAAAACAAAGTCCATAGATATGTCTACACATGACTCACTAGGAATAGGCGAGGGTGTATACAACCCATGTGGCAAAAGCTTAAATTTGGCCTTTCTGCATGTAATGCACCTGCCACAAATACGATTGACATCTCTCTTCATCTTAGACCAACATAAATGTTCATGCAAAATGTCTAAAGTTTTCTTGGCAAACTCAATGAAAGACAAATGATAGTCCCACAAATGTTCATGCAATAAGTCAATGTATGGCAAATGATACTCCCACAAACGTTAATGCAACATGTTTAAAATCATCTTTATACCAAAATAACAACTCCAATTACATGCAAACTCAATGAAATGGAAATGATACTCTAGCAAACGTGCATACAACAAGTCAATTTATGACAAATGATACTCCCACAAACATTCCTGAAACACACCTAAAGCTTTTCTTACACCAAAATGACCACTCCAATTATATGAAAACTCAATGAATGGGAAGTAATACTCCCACAAACGTTCATGCAACATGTTAATGAATGACAAGAGATACTTCCACAAACGTTCATGTAACACTTCAATGAAAGGCAAATGATACTCCCACAAACGTTCATGCAAAACATCAATGAATGAAAAATTATACTTCCACAAATGTCCATGCAACACGTCATTGAATGGCAAATGATATTCCAAATAACGTTCATGCAACACAACAAAAGTCTTCCTTACACCAAGGTTACCAACAAACCAGCATGTCCATCACTCACAAGCAACTTACGCATAAAACTAGTAGGGACACACAATCTATTCTCTCTAAACAAGAACCAATCTAGTTTATAGAACTTACCAAATGATGCTTTCTCACATGCTCCATACACACTAGCAAAGTCATCATCATTAGCATGCAATTCCTTATCATATTCAAGTCTCAACAATTTTACATCTAAAATGAAGACAAGGATATACTTTCTTGCTAAAGCATCAACCAAAAAATTTTCCATATCTTGTGTGTAGTTGAATACATGAGGAAAAGTTTCAATACAGTCCTCCTACTTAGCATGCATTCTAGTCAACAACTTACCTTGTCCCTTTAGGTGTGTCAATGACTCGTGTTCTTCAAAGAAAGGTCGGGTAGGAATTGTCGCACCTGGCACAAAATCAATGTAGTGCTCTATCTCCATAATAGGTGGCAATCCACTAAACACACCGCTAGGAATCACGACCTCATATCCTTGCAACAAATAAACAACACTAGGCAATGAGTCGTTAAATTCGTTAGCATAAAAGCTTGCCTTAGCATAAAAACTCACTTTTGTCTTTCTATTTCTCTCTACAATCTCTCTTTCTTTTTCCTCTTGTGGCTCCACTCTTTTTTCTTGACTCTCAACCCCCTCTCTATTTTCTTTTTCTCTCTCTGTTTCTTTTGATGTTTCGGCCTCATTCTCTTTTTTCCTCTCACTCTATTTGTTCTTTTTACTCTCTGTTTTTCTTTCACTCTCCTCTTTTTTTGAACACTCGGCCTCACAATTTTTTTTCAACTCATTCTCTCTTTTTCTTGAGGTTTCAGCCTCACCCAAATCTTTTCCCTTAGGTGGTTCGGTCTTCCCCTTTGTTACAGGTTGATCATCTTTGTCCCACTTTGGTTTCCAAGGAGTACTAGAAACCAAAGTATACCTTGATGTACCCTTTCCTTTTAGCCGCCTCTCCACCTTCTTAGCCATATACACCCTATCCTCTACCTCCACATAATGTTGCAACTCAACAACATTGGTTATCTCCCTATTCAACCCTCTCAAAAATCTTGTCATCGTGGCCTCCCGATCATCCACTACATTAGCCCGAATCATAGCCACCTCCATCATCTTATGGTAATCGTCTACACTCCTAGACCCCTGTGTAAGATTTTATAATTTTTGGTAGAAGTCTCTATAGTAATGGCTAGGAACAAATCTCTGCCTCATGAAAGCTTTCAAGTCTCCCCATGTCTCTATAGGCCTCTCATAATTTCTCCTCCTACTGGTCACTAATTGATCCCACCAAATAATAGCATAATCAGTGAACTTAATTACCGCCAACTTCACTTTCTTCTCCTCAGAGTAATTATGGCAATCAAACACCAACTCTATTGTTTTCTCACACTCTAGATAAACCTCAGGGTCAGTTCTACCTTGGAAAGATGGTATTTTCATTTTGATGCTACCAAGGTCTCTATCTACACCATCTTGACCCCTTAAATTCCCCTCAAGTCCTCTTTCATGCTCACGTCGCCTCCTATCCCTCCCACCTTGTAGATTTCTAATCGCTGCTTCTTGATGATCCATCATATCCCTCACTTCACCCAACACTAAGTTCAACTGCTCAAACTGTTGTTGCATGGCTTGCAACACAAATGATGAGTTATCTGTTCTCCCCCTTAGTGATGAGCTACTCCGATGAGACATTATAAGGTGCTGCACAAAAGAATGTTAGTGGTAAAAAAGAAAACCTCACACACGTGTTTACACTCGAATAATGGCACTCCACTCGTGTTTCACTCTTAATTGGCTTTTTCCCGATAATAGTCTCACACTCTCTTGCCTTTTACCTCAAGAATTTTTCCACTCAAGTTCTTTCAGAACTAATTCAACTCAATCAAGACAAGGCAACCTTGTTTTATCCCAACTAGTAATTAGGCCCAAGAAACAAGAATAAGAGAAACACAGAAAGAATAAAAATGACCCGAGAATCAAGGAAGTTATACGAATGAATGAGTAACAATAAGACAAGATACCAACTTTAATGATGTATGCAGCTCCTTTGATGATAAGGTTCAATCAACAAATTTCTTTCTTTTTCCTTTTTGTAACTATGTAGCAACTTTGAATACGCCACTTCTCTTTTCTTCTTTCTGTTTTTTTTTTTTCCTTTCGAATTTTCTTTTCTTTTCTTTTCTTTTCCTTTCCTTTCCTTTCCTTTCTTTTCTTTTCTCTAATTCAACCACAAACAGCAATATATTCAATTGGGAAAACCAAGCAATTGAATTCAAACAAACAAGCATGGACAATGAAGTAGAAAAGAATCAATGGAACGACACTCCAAGCATTAGAGATGCAGGAAACCCTAGAATTATGAAAGGTGATGCAAATTTCAGCCAAACCCAAAATCCAAAGAATTTCGGCAGCCCACTATTTGTTTCTATTTTTTTTTTTTTTGTTTTGGCAACCCCAGAACAATGAAGCCCTAGAGTTAAATTTAAGGACGCATGAATTAAAAGATAGAATCAGACCTGATTGGAAACCTTGCTCTGATACCAAATGATATGAACCCACGGGAACGGAATCCCTTAAACCCACAATCAATTTGAAAACTCTCCAAGAAAGCCAAAATCAAGTCAATGGATGGAGAACCTAGACCCGATGAGAACTCGTTTCAAGAACCTAGATTATATTAAACTCTAGACCCGTTGAAGAACCCGTCTCAAGAACCCATATTACAATGGAGGAACGCCACAAAGGTTGTGATTTATCTTTGATAAGTTCAAAAGTTCAATTAAGAACAAGAGGAGATAAACTCAACTCACAATGAATAAATTCATCAAATTTCATAAACTTCTTAAAATGTGACTACAAAGAGTATTTAAACCAAAACCTAATTAAAACCCTAGCCAAAATAATACCCCATCTTCCAAAAATACCCCTGAGTGAACAGTGCCGCGGCTACAGTACGATGCTATAGTAACTCGGCTACAGTAACCCTAACCCTAGTTCAATAAAATAATAACTTTCCCAACATGTCCTTGCATAGGCCTCCTTCCCATATAGTAAACCCAATTATTCTAATTTAATGAAATAAGTCATTTAAATTAATTAAATAAATTGAAAGTCTGCAAGTGCCCAAAACTTTTAAGTCATGTTGTTGCCCTTTCCATAGCTTATCAAATGAATCAAAACTGAATCTTCAACATTTAAGCCCTTGAACTTGTATTTGGCCCATCTGAAACTTGCAACATATCTTTAAGACTAGGCCCACCTTGGTTCCCATCACCTTGAGCCGTGTGTTCCTGCTGATTACCTCATCACAACACAGATGTTTATACCAGCTGTGAGTGCGTTAATACATACTCCACAATTGTTGTGGCCCCACGTATTCTACATGTCACAATTGCTGTGTCTCATGTAGTGTATGCTCCACAGTTGTTGTGGCACCAAACTTCATGCTCCATAGTTGTTGTGTATGACGCCCCCAGATTCCGCTTGGGATCGGACGGACATCTGAAGCGTCGGGACATGCAACCCAAGGTTACTTGCTCCCGTTCATGACATATAAGATGCAATGTTCCTAACATGCATCTAGCATTATGCAATATTCGCAGCGGATAATAAATTTATTTCTTTCTTTAGCAATACTATGCACCAAATTGAAATATCCCAAATACTTAAAATATACTTCGTACTTAATGACATGTTAAATAACTAAGATCACAACAATAGTCCATATGGTTGTGATCAAAAGAGTGCTGAGATTGAACTCCACAAATACAAGTAGTAATTTGAGGTAACTACTGTACTGCCATCTACGTCGCACCTTCGCTTAGTCGACCGTTTCCAGTTGGTCGATTCCCGACTATCCTTCAGATCCTATAACAAAATCTACCATTCAGGGGGAATGGTAGTTGGGACTACCATAGTGAGATTTGATTACAAATCTCAGCAAGTTAATAGAAAACTTCCACACAGGTTAATGATGCATGCATGGCAGTAAAAGCATGAATGCATAATCAAATCATAAGTAATCCTAGCATAACTTGACATACAACATAACATAACTGGCATAACTTAAACTGAAACTGAAGCTTAGCATGTACGTGACTTGAAACAGATCATGGACTTGAAACATAGCATGAACGTGAACTTAAAATATAACATGGACTTGAAACATAACATGAACGTGAACATGCATAATTTGAACATGAACTTGAGCATGACATAACATAAATGTGAACTTGGAACATAACGTAAACGTGAACATAACATAACATGAACTTGAGACATATTCTTGTCTCATGGGATTACCATGATTGCGTGAACGTAAACTTGAACATAACATAACGTGAACTTGAAACATGGCTTGAACGTGAAATACATGAACTTGAAATCTTATTCAATAGACTTAATCATTAAAGTGACCATATGGGTGCTACACAGGTCCCCTTGAGCCGTGTGTCCATGCCGATTACCGCATCACATCACAGGTTTCTATACCAGTTGTGAGTGCGTTAATACGTACTCCACAGTTGTTGTGGCCCCACGTATTTTACGTGTCACAATTGATGTGTCTCACGTAGTGTATGCTCCACAGTTGTTGTGGCCCCATACTTCATGCTCCACAGTTGTTGTGGCCCCATACTTCATGCTCCACAGTTTTTGTGGCCCCATACTTCATGCTCCACAGTTGTTGTGGCCCCATGACTTATTTGTTTGTACCACACTTGCTGTGGACACACGTAACATAATGTGTGGCACCATCGGCGTTAGGGCCTGGCACGCTCCGGTGACCAGCTAATTAGGCCCCATTCGCAACCTGTTGATTGTACTTCGTTAACCCAGGGAATTTCACACCTATTTAGACACTCTAGCGTGAACAAAGGAGTTCCACTAGGATATTACCCCATCCTAGCGCTTAGGGTCGTGATTGACATGAATAACTTAACTGGCATACATGACATTTCGTAACGTGACGTAACATGAACATGACATAAAAGACAAAAGTCCTGACGTAGCATAACGTGACATGAACGTAAGATGGCAGACATGACATACTTCAAGATATAAATGTAACAGAATACATTTCATAACATGGCATACATGTAACATGCAACATTTTGTAACATGTCATACCACATAATAGACAACATTTCTTAATATGGTGTAACATGTGACAGTGACTATTACGTGACATGAAATACATGTAACGGATGGCATACTTAACATGACATACTTGCAATGTATAGGAATACGTGACAGAATATCTTTTGTAACAGATGAATAATTCATGACAGAATAAATTCTGTGTAACAGATAAATATGTAATGACTTGGCATGTCACATATGATAACATGCATACATACATTTTAGTTCCCTTACTTATCACTCATACATATTAAACTGATAGTAAATTAAAAGCTAACTTACCTCGATCGTTGCGTTCTACTAGAATAAAGCGCGAAACATGAGGAACTGTAAAAGGTTATTCTAAAAGTTAGAAATTAATTACTAACAATTAGAAATGTGAAAGAGACAACTTAGAGAAAATTACCATTTTATCCTCTACATATGGGCAAATGACCATTTTACCCCTAACTTAAGGATTTGATATCCTAATTCCAAAAATTACCAAAATTTACATTCCTCATGTAAATTTTGTCCCAAACTTAAATATCAACTCAGAAAAATTTAAGACCAATCACAACTATGAAAAACTCACTATGGCCGAAACCTACATAGGCCTCTTGATTTTGGTTGCAATTCTTTCAAGTTTCAAAACTCATGAATAAACCAAAATCTTGTAACAAAGATCTTCTTATCCTAAGTTTAAAAACACCCTTGAAAAATATCCATTAAGAAAAAGCTAATTATCAACACCAAACTTTTTGTAAAAAGATCCAAACTTTTTAACAAAAAGTAAACCTTAAATCACAAGTTTTGACCTTAATAAAAACATCTCCAAAATTTCCAAAAAAAAAAAATCTTACTTCTAACATATTCATAACATCATCCTAAGATAAAAAATGCTTTAAATAATCAAACAAAACTCACCAAAAATCACAAAACAACACTTGGAGTTTATGGTTTTAAACTTAGTCCACAACAGAAACTGATTTTCCCAACTAACTATGATCAATCTCTTGATCCAAGGATTAAAGACATGTGATCTTCAAACTAACACATCACATGGTTTAAAAATGTGTCCTAAAGAATATCCAACCATCAAACTTAAAATCACATCGCTAAAATTTAATAAAACATGGATCTAACTCAAAAACATCAAAGTTTAGGCCTAACCGAAATCCTCTTGCATAGAAAATCATATCTTTAAAACTAATACTAAATATCTTCGAAATAACATCCTAACATGTATATAAGAGGCTTAGGATCATCATATAAAAATATCAAAGCCTTTGGAATAAGATTAAATCACGAAATATTCAAACTTTCACAAAACAGAAACTGTTTTTCCACTTCCAGTTTTCAAGTTTCTAACTCTAAGAACATCTATCATCAAAAGCTTTATTCAAGAAACAAAACCTCAATGAAAATTCATAAACACATGTTGACATCACTCCATAAAATTTTCGGATCAAGATATGTCCATTAGCTTGGTCAAAACTTCCAAAACATAACATACTCTCCAGTTTCACGCCCAGAATGACCTTTCCATGGTTAAAAATACGTTTGACTAATCAAATGAGCATGGAAGGAGACTAATAAAATATCCACGGAAACTAGACTCAAAGATGGACAACTTATGTGAAGGTATAATCGTGCAAAAATACTTACAAAGGGTCGTAAATGGCCACGCAAAATGTCCCATAAATCTGTCCGAGAGAGCTCTTTTGGGTTTCTCTAAGAACGGGGGAAAAGAAGTGATAAAATGGAATGAAAAGTGCCTTGCACGACTATAGACTCCTGGAGGGGGAAGTTGTGGGCTGGAATGACCCTTGATTGGAGGTGGCTATGTGACATAAATTGGAGAATAGTGAGGGGCAGACTGCTTGCAGCAGCTGTGAAAGATGGAGGTTGATGGAGTGGATTTCTCCTTCACATCAAGGCACTATTAGGTGCAGCCAATGGCAGTGGATGGTCTGCCATGTGGGGGAGGAAACTTCTCCAAGAAGCTTTGCCAAGGTGGCCAATTTCGTGGGCCTTGGTGGGCCCCACCAAGTGGGCTTCAATTTGGGGTTTAAAGGGGGTTTGGTTAGGGTTTGAGTTGCTATCAAGCCCAAAATCAATTTTTCTTGGCCCAATCAAATTTTGAAGGTTTAAAAGGTTGGATAATGATGTCATAACAAGGATTTGATTAATTAATAGCATGTGGAAGTGATTTAATCAAGTGATTAAACACAATGCTAGAAATCGGATTAAAAAGGATTTGGAGGCCAACTTTAGGATTTGGGAAAACCATTTAGGATTTTGGTTTCAACCAAGCTTTTGGGGTTTTAATTGGATTCCAACCATTTAGGATTTTGCTAGGGTTGAAATCCTCTTTGGTCTGGCACAATTTGGTTGAACAGATGAAACACATATAGTGAAAATACCATTTACTATGTGCCAAGTGTCTAATACCATTTACTATGTGCCAAGTGTCTAATACCATTTACAATTTGGTTGAACAGATGAAACACAAAGGTTCTTCTTTGTGCCAAGTGTCTAATACCATTTACTATGTGTGGCTAAGATCTTGCCAAATGTCCAAATAAAACTTCTCTAACCTAATTTGGACATTCCACACTGTGATTTTGAAAACACTGCAATGTGTGCACTTATCGAGGTTACTATTCACTCCAAAAAAATGCATAATAAACTTAATACTGAAAAATTCTAAATATTCATATTAACCTATAGTGAAAATCGTTTACTGAAATTCAACCCCAAAGTGCCCCTAAAAATAATTTCACAATTTTTAACAGACGTTTCGTCCGGAATTATGAAAATAAGCTATTGCGCCATAAAATCCTAAATAATCCACTGAGTCTAATGGCTCAGACCATAACACATTCTGACACTTCTAACTATCTTAAATAATTAAACTCACAAATCTAGCACCATAGTGAGTGATAACACTGATTATGACGACAGACTAAAACCTGAGCGATTGGTCGATTCGTAAAAACTTATGGGGTTTTCACGAGATTCCTAAAGTCAATAAAAATTCTACCAATGAATTTCTAGCGGGCTGTTACATTGTGGCCCCATTGGCAACCTGTTGACTGTACTTCATCAACTCAGGGAATTTCATACCTATTTAGACACTCCAGCGTGAACAAAGGAGTTTCACTAGGATATTACTCTATCCTAGCACTTAGGGTCGTGATTGACATGAATAACTTAATTGGCATATATGACATTTCGTAACGTGACGTGACATAAAAGACAGATGTTCTGACGTAGCGTAACGTGACATGAATGTAAGATGACAGACATGACATACTTTGAAACATAACTGTAACAGACAACATTTTATGACATGGCATACATGTAACAGGAAACATTTCGTAACATGGCATATCATGTAACATATAACATTTCTTAACATAGCGTAACATGTGACAGTGAATATTACGTGACATGAAATACATGTAACAGATGGCATACTTAACATGACATACTTGCAATGTATAGCAATACGTGACAGAATATCTTGTGTAACAGATAAATAATTCATGACAGAATAAATTCTGTGTAACAGATAAATATGTAATGACTTGACATGGCACATATGATAACATGCATACATACACTTTAGTTTCTTTACTTATCACTCATACACGTTAAACTGATAGTAAGTTAAAAGCTAACTTATCTCGGTTTTTGCACTTCTAGACAAAACTCAAGTGCGATCACGAGAAACTGAAAGTAGTGATTTCTAAAAATTAGAACTTAATCACTAACAATTAGGAATATGGAAAAATATCAACTTAGAGTAAAATTACCATTTTACCCTCTATATGTTGTTGGTGAGAAAACACAAGAGAATGGGAGCGAGCGAGCGTGGTCCGTGGCGGAATGTTGATGGAGAGGCGGAGTCGGAGGAGTTTGATGAGCAATATTTGAACCGAGGCAGGATTGAGCGTGGGTATAGAAATAGAGAAGCTAGGATGGGTAGGCCTAGGAGGGATAACGATTTAGGAAATATAAAGATTAAAATCCCATCTTTTCAAGGTAAAAATGATCCTGAAGTTTATTTGGAGTGGGAAACTAAAATGGAGATGGTTTTTGATTGTCACAACTACTCAGAGATAAAGAAGGTTAAGTTGGCTGCAATTGAATTTACCGATTATGCCATTGTGTGGTGGGATCAATTACTGATTAATAGGAGGAGGAATAGAGAGCCACCCGTGGACACTTGGGAGGAAATGAAAATGCTTATGGGGAAGCGTTTTGTACCCAGCCACTATTATAGGGGATTGTATCAAAAATTACAGAGGATAATTCAAGGATCTAAAAGTGTGGATGAGTATTACAAAGAGATGGAGGTAGCTATGATCCGGGCTAATGTAGAAGAGGACCGGGAAGCCACCATGGCTAGGTTTTTGAACGGTTTAAATCGTGAGATTGCGGATATAGTCGAGATGCAGCACTATGTTGAGTTGACAGATATGGTGCATCAAGCCATAAAGGTGGAGGAACAATTCAAACGAAAGGGATTGGCTAGGAGGGGACTGCCTATGGCTACAACCAGCTCGTGGAAGACAACTCCAAAAAGGGATGAGCAGCAACAAAATAAGCCAAAATTTGAATCCTCTAAGAATGCCAACTTAAAGACCGCCACTACTTCAGGTACAATCGAGACTTCAAGTTCTAAAACACGTGATATTAAATGTTTTAAATGTCAGGGGCGCGGACATATAGCCAGCCAGTGTGTAAACAAGAGGGTGATGGTGATAAATGCCCAAGGAGAGCTTGAGTCAGAAAATGAGGAAGAAGTAGATAATGATGATATGCCATCTATGGAGGATGCTGACGATGAGCAAAATGCTGTGGTTGGAGATTTATTGGTTGCAAGGCGAGTTCTCAATGTGCAGGTTAAGGAGGAAGAAAGTAACCAAAGGGAGAACTTGTTTCATACTCGGTGCTTTGTAAATAACAAAGTTTGCAGTGTCATTATCGATGGTGGGAGTTGCACAAATGTAGCCAGCACTTATTTGGTGGAGAAATTGGCTTTAACTACCTTGAAACATCCTCAACCTTACCGGCTTCAGTGGTTGAATGAATGTGGGGAAATCAAGGTGACAAGACAAGTGTTGGTGGCATTATCCATTGGCAAATATGAGGATGAGGTGTTTTGTGATGTGGTTCCTATGCACGCATGCCATTTACTGTTGGGAAGACCATGGCAGTATGATCTGAGGGTTACGCATGATGGATTCACAAATAAGTATTCCTTCACTCTTAATAGGCAACCTATTACTCTTGTGCCATTAACTCCAAAACAGGTCAGGGAGGACCAATTAAAGTTACAAAGTTCGAATGAAAAAAAAAAGGAAAAGGAAAGGAAAGCCGAAACTGAAAAAAAAAGACTTAAAAAAAAAAGGAGAGAAAAACATTGATCAGAGTGAAAAAGAAAGAGAGAGGATTTCGGCTATAGTGAGAGCAAGAGAGGAGAAATTCAATTACATTGCAAAAAAAAGTGAGATCAAGAGAGCATTATTTTCACACCAGCCCCTTATTGTACTCATGTACAAGGAGGCTCTTTTATGTACTAATGATCTCGTCGGTGCTTTGCCGAGCAATATTGTTTCTCTTTTGCAGGAGTTTGAAGATGTCCTTCCTGAAGAGGTACCTTATGGTTTACCTCCAATCCGAGGGATTGAACATCAAATTGATTTCATACCTGGTGCATCAATTCCAAACCGACCTGCTTATAGGAGTAATCCCGAGGAGACCAAGGAACTTCAGAGGCAAGTAAGTGAATTATTGGAAAAGGGGTTTGTGCGTGAAAGTATGAGTCCTTGTGCGGTTCCGGTGCTGTTAGTTCCCAAGAAGGATGGAAGAAGGATGGAACATGGAGGATGTGTGTTGACTACCGAGCCATCAACAACATAACGGTAAAGTATCGTCATCCCATTCCTAGACTAGATGATATGCTGGATGAATTGCATGGTTCTTGTGTCTTTACAAAAATTGATCTTAAGAGTGGATATCATCAGATTAGGATGAAAGAAGGTGATGAATGGAAAACTGCTTTTAAGACTAAATATGGTTTGTATGAGTGGTTAGTGATGCCTTTCGGTTTAACTAATGCTCCGAGCACATTTATGCGTTTGATGAACCATGTTTTGCGAGCATTTATTGGCAGATTTGTAGTTGTGTATTTTGATGATATCCTGATCTATAGCAAAAATTTGGAAGAACATGTAATGCATTTGAAATCTGTTTTGGAAATTCTAAGGAAAGAAAGGTTGTTTGCTAACCTAACCTTGTGTTTCTTGGTTTTGTTGTTAGTAAGAGAGGAATTGAGGTGGATGAGGAAAAGGTGAAGGCAATCCAAGAGTGGTCAACGCCTACAACAGTCAGCCAAGTGAGGAGTTTCCACGGCTTAGCTAGCTTCTATAGACGGTTTGTGCGTGATTTTAGTAGCTTAGCCGCCCCTCTTACTGAAGTCATCAAGAAAAATGTGCCGTTTAAGTGGGGAAAAGAACAAGAAAAGGCATTTAGTCTGATCAAAGAAAAGTTAACTAATGCACCTTTGCTTGTTTTACCTAACTTTGCTAAAACTTTTGAAATTGAGTGTGATGCTTCAGGCATAGGTATTGGAGCTGTTTTGATGCAAGAAGGCCGTCCAATTGCTTATTTCAGTGAAAAGTTGAGTGGGGCAGCCCTAAATTACCCTACTTATGATAAGGAGATGTATGCCTTGGTGAGGGCTTTGGAAAATTGGCAACACTATCTATGGCCAAAGGAGTTTGTGATTCACACAGATCATGAGTCTTTGAAGCATTTGAAAGGACAGCAAAGGCTGAACAAACGCCATGCCAAGTGGGTGGAATTCATTGAAACATTTCCGTATGTGATCAGATATAAGCAAGGTAAGGAAAATGTGGTGGCTGATGCATTGTCCCGAAGGAATGCCTTACTTTCCATTTTAGATACAAAAATGCTTGGCTTTGAATACATTAAGGAATTGTATGCTCAAGATTCTGATTTTGGTGATGTGTTCAATGCATGTGAAAAAATGGTGTTTGGTAAGTTTTATAGGTATGATGGATTTTTGTTTCGGGAAAATAAACCGTGTTTGCCAATATGTTCTTTGCGCGAATTGCTTGTGAGAGAAGCTCATGGTGGTGGTTTGATGGGTCATTTTGGTGTAGCTAAGACTTTAGGAATTTTGCATGAACATTTTTTTTGACCTCATATGAAACGTGATGTGGAAAGAATTTGTGAGAAGTGTATTACGTGTAAACAGGCTAAGTCTAAGTTGAAACCCCATGGTTTGTACACCCCTTTGCCAATACCTAGTGAACCTTGGACTGATATTTCTATGGATTTTGTTTTAGGTTTACCTAGGACTAAGAGGGGGAGAGATTCAGTTTTTGTGGTGGTAGATAGATTTTCCAAGATGGCACACTTTATTGCATGTCATAAAACTGATGATGCATCACACATAGCTGATTTGTTCTTCAAAGAAATTGTTAGATTACATGGTATGCCTAAGACCATTGTTTCTGATAGGGATGCAAAGTTTTTGAGTTACTTTTGGAAGACTTTGTGGGGAAAGCTGGGAACTAAGTTGTTGTTTTCTACTACTTGTCATCCACAAATAGATGGTCAAACTGAAGTAGTAAATAGAACATTGTCGTCTTTGTTGCGTGCTATCATTAAAAAGAACTTGAAAGCATGGGAAGATTGTTTGCCACATGTTGAATTTGCTTACAATAGAAGTATACATTCTGCAACTAAGTTTTCACCATTTGAAATTGTTTATGGCTTTAACCCATTGTCACCTTTGGATTTAACTCCTTTACCTTTGAGTGAACGTGTGAACTTAGATGGCAAAAAGAAGGCAGAATTTGTAAAGATGATTCATGAAAAGGCACGGCTGAACATTGAAAGGAGGACTAAACAATATGTCCATCAAGCCAACAAGGGGCGTAAGAAGGTAGTGTTTCAACCAGGAGATTGGGTTTGGTTGCACTTAAGGAAGGACCGTTTTCCAGAGAAGCGGCGTTCAAAACTCCTACCTCGGGGTGACGGGCCATTTCAAGTAGTAGAACGCATCAATGATAATGCCTACAAGCTTGAATTACCAGGTGAGTATGGTGTCAGTGCAAGCTTTAATGTTGCTGATTTGTCTCCTTTTGATGTAGGTGATGATTTGAGGACAAATCCTTCTCAAGAGGGGGAGAATGATGCAAACCAAGGAGCTGGACATGCTGATCATACAAGTGGGAATGGAGCTGAATTTGCACAAGACCCTTTGTCACTTCCTAGTGGCCCAATTACAAGACTTAGAGCCAAACGTTTCAAGGAAGCACTAAATGGGCTAATCCAAGAGAATTTGGCTGATTTTGAAAAGACCAAGATGGGCATAAATAATATTCAAGACTTAGTCCATGTCATCAAAGCAATTGAAGAGGCTAATTAGCACGTAAAAATATGATGTATGGTCTGACCATTAAACGACGTGAATTTGTTGAGTTTCAAGAATATTAAATAGGTGAATGAACTTGGTCTTGCCTGGGTATGTCAAATACATTGAATTTAGTCATTTAGACATTTTTGGCAGCCTCTAGAAGTCCAAGAG
>NC_049902.1:16594922-16598819 GCF_001411555.2 Juglans regia | reverse complement strand
GGGTTTGAGTCCTAGTTCTATTGGGCTTTAAAAACCCTAATTTCCTATAAAGGCCAAAACACTCATGGGCTTGAGCCCTTCTCTAGTCCAAACCAATTCTAATTGGGTTACTCCACCTTTCTTGGCTCGTTTAATAATATATATAAAAATACACAGAAAGCCTAGCAAAAATCTTGGTCGTCACACCATAACTAATATTTCCTCCAAAAAAATAACTTGAGCACTAAACCTATCCATCAAGATTTCGGTTTCTAGCTAAACCTAAATTCATCCAAAATTAACACTCAAAAACATAGCTTAACATGTAAACTAACATCTAGAGAGAAAAACTTGCAAAGATTTTGTAGCCTTTGAAGCTTCCCACTCAAAGCTTACAACTCAAGAACTCACTTAGAACTTCAAGAACACTCAATGAACATGAGGACAAGAACTCTTAAGAACACTCAAGGAAGTTTGAGGAAGTGAAGTGAGGAAGAAGTGGGGTAGAGAGTGGAGTTTATATAGGACTCAAGTGGGTGTGAGGCGTGGCCAAGAAGGCTTGCCATTGGTTGGTTTGGGCGGTGGGTGATGATGCCGCCTAGAATCCTCTTGCCGTGTGTGGTTGGTTAATTTATCATCATTATTGCATCTATGTAGGGCTGAAATGGCTAGGGTAATAGGGAGAGTTGCCGTGGGGGAGTGGAGAAAGGGAGAAGTAAATGCATGGCATGAAGGCAAGCCATCATGCCGGGGTAAGGTGCATTCCCAAGGCCAACTATTTTGTCTTATTCAGTTGAACACATCTCTATGGTTGTTATGTCTAGCTTTAAGGCACACTTGAGTGGCTTTGTAGGCGGTAGACGATGGGGATTGGTAGTTAATGGATGATGGTATGGCAGCCAAATAAATAAGGGAATTTTTTTTATGGTGGTTGTTGAGATGCTCATGGTGTTTTCAGATTGGACAAAATTTTTGGCATTTGGCTAGGGTTTTCGAAATCAAGCTTGGTAAAAATTTTATGAATGAAATAAGGAGTCAAATGACATAAATTCCCTTGATAAAAATGGCATAAAAATATTCGAGATAAGGGCACAGTAGTCCATTGCACACAAAAGTACACATGGGTGCCGATTGGTGTGGTTTTAGGGTTTGACATGTCATCACCCTAAATGACATGTGTAAAGGCTTATAAAAAATTCTAATATGATCTAAGAGTAATAGAAATGGATAATCAAACAAGAAAATTTTAAATCAAAAGGATGAGAAATTATAAGAATAAAAAATCAAGCTTAAAAACATGGTTTCATGGTCACTAATCGTGTGGTGGTAGATCAATGCTCTTGACCAAGATTCTAAACTCAATTTAATTTTTTCTAAAACTTGTATGGTCGTGGAGTACTCTAATGAGCTATTCTTCTAATTTCTTGTGCTAATCTAGGATTTAATCTATAAGTAGGCGGGGTGTTACAAACCCCGCGTTTCCCACGAGACAACTGGAGGAGCTTTCAGGAGCAAAGTTGGGGCTTCCCGCCTGCAAACTATCTTGAGGAGCAAGGGAGGAGTTCCTTGTGCTGAGGGCTCTAAGCTACCCCCAAGGGTGCCGAGCAGGGGATAGGCGCCCAGTGCTTCCTCCAGCCTCGGTGTAGGGAGCTTTGTTCCTCCCCAAGGTCCCCCCTATTCACGAACCCTTGCGTCCTCACGCTGCTACGACGATGGCTCCACTGGCTCTAGGGTTAACTATCATTACAAATGAAGATGATGCCAGTCTTCAGATGCCAGTCTTCAGATGTCATTCCTTAAACATGTACCACGCGGGCCTCCCATGGTAGTGGAGCCATTCTCAGACCTTGAAGAGGCGCCTCTCTTGGAGTCATCTGACTCCTACTGCTGGAACTGGTCTTACCAACCAAGAGGGAACTAACTCGGGCCCCCCTCCATCTTAGCGACGATCGCATCTCCATTCCCTAGCCATCTCTCAACCCGTCTTCCGAGCCGAAGATTGCCTCCTACTTTACCCCAGACGAGGCCGCTTTACAGGCTTCCCAAGCGGAAGAGTTTGACATTTCAAAGGGGGAAATGCCTGTCGGGACAGGGGCGGTTCTAATGCAAGCTGAGGAACTTCCTGCGCCAGGTCCAAACTCTGACATCCCAAGGGAGTTAGTGGCTAAGTAGGCGGGGCCTAACATCAGGGCCGAGCAGGTGGTCGCAATCGATGTTGGTGGTGTGGACCCTCCCCAAGCCTCCGTCCTGGACTCACCCGGGCCCTACTGGCAACTGGGAGGGGCCGGGACATCAACCTACTCCAGAGAGGGTGGTCCCAAAGCGACAAGTCCTAGCTTCAAAAGAGCTCAAGCCAAGAAGTTAAGGCCACTCTTTGCGTAGGTATTCTCCATTGGCTTTGCCTTTAACTCCTTTAATTTTCCTCTCTTACCTTTACTCATATTGCAGGGGGTAGATCAACTAGCCGTTATGACCTTGGGGGAGCTAGGAGAGCTAGAGGTGGTGGATCGGGCACTTCGTTCACTAGCGCTATTGGCCTGGTTGGAGGTTCGCAAGTTGAACCAGGAGGTTGAAGAGGCGAATCGCAAGCATGACATTCTCACGGAGGACCTAGATGCGCTAAAGGCCAACCATAAGCTTATGTCGTGCGAAGGCAAGAAGCACTTGGAGGACATGGTCTTCGAGGAAGGTGAGTTGGCCAAGTTGAGGGACGCACTAGCCCAGGCTCTCCTCGAGTCCAGTTCTAGGAGGATCAGCGCGACTGTTATAGGAGGGAATTGTGGAGAAGGGAGGATGAACTAGATCAGATGTGGAAATGGCTTTTGGTGCTTCGGGCCGAGAAGGCATAGATGATAGATAAGGCACAATAAGGGAGAGGGGCAGCATAGATGGTTGAAAGCCAAGTTGTTCGAGCAGACAAGGTCCGTCCGACGCAAGAAAGATACCATCCAAAAGTGTGAAGCCCGTGTTCAGTTTCTGGAATCAAAGTTGCTTATGGCGACCAACACAATCTTGGCCTGGGACATTCATGTCTCTGCCTTGGAGTCCAACTAGGGTGTGAGTTGCAACTATTAGGAAGTTATCAATGAGCCGATGAACAAGGCCAAAATAGTCCGGGATCGAGATTAGGGCTATGGTTACAAGGAGTCTCGAGCGGCACATGCTTCAGCACCCCACAACTGAGTTGAGGGCTTTAAACCTGGCTTCCCTTGAACCTGAATCCCAGACCTTTAAATTTTCCAAGTCCATCAAGAAGGAGTTGATGCCCCTCGCATTTCCAAATACCCCTGCCTTGCCCTAAGGGCCCTTTCGTAATATAGTTTTTTTGGATCAATGTATGTAATATATATTCATACTTCAATCGTTGCGGCTTTCCTTTTCTTCTTCTCGATTGATTTCTGCCTTTGTGTGTCTTCCCCCTTTCGCTTCCTCTTTATTATGGCACTTGTTCAGGACTAGGGACTCAGCTTGATGGTCACGAAGGTTGGCAAGTCCTGGGTCTCGTGTTCGACTGACCATTTTGGATGGGTCCTGAGACTCCTGCCTGCCAAGCCTTCGTGGCAAGTCTAGGGACTCGCCTTGGTTGCACGAAGGTCTGCAAGTCAATGGACTTGTGTCCGACTAGTCATTTTGGACAGGTCCTAAGACTCCTACCCGGCCAAGCCTTCGCAACAAGTCCAAGAACTTGCCTTGGTTGCACGAAGGCTAGCAAGTGAAGGGACATGTATCTGACTGGCCATTTTGGACGGGTCCTAAGACTCGGCTTGGTGGAGTGTTTGTGCAACGGAGTTGAATCAAACAAATGCAACTTTTATTTCCACAACTTGTCTTTTACATTCAAATTGGGGGGAATACATCATTATGAAACATATCTCTTTAGGTGTTCAGCGTTCCAAGGGTGGGGGAGCTCATTTCCCT
>NC_049902.1:16580607-16594822 GCF_001411555.2 Juglans regia | reverse complement strand
TGTAGTCCTTTAAGTGATATGACCCTGGGCGTCTGCTGGCGGTCCCCACATAAGGTCCTTCCCATCGTGGACTTAACTTGCCCTCCTCCTGGGTCATGCCTCCAGTTTGCTTCAGCGCCAAGTCCCCTACCTTGAAGGAACGGAGCTTGACGTGTTTGTTGAAATAGTGCTATGTTTCCTTTTGTTGGTTGCCATCTGCACTTCTGCCTCTTGCCTTCTTTCTGCTAGGAGGTCCAGTTGCTCCTTCAGTCTTTCAACGTTGGATCCTAGTTCGAAGTGTTGCACTCAGTAGGTCGGCACCCCTACTTCCACATAGATCAGTGCCTCACTACCGTAGGTTAGGGTGAATGGCATCTCCCCTATAGGAGTCCTGACAGTTGTTCGGTAGGCCCACAGGACCCCAAGAAGTTCTTCCACCCATCTTGCCTTTTGGTCCACCAGCCTTTTCTTCATGATCTCGAGCAAGACTTTGTTGGTTGATTCGACCTGCCCGTTCAACTGCAGGTGCCCTGGGGAGGAGTATTTGAATTTGATCTATATCTCAACACACCATTTTCTATAATGGAAGGAGTCAAACTGTCAGCCATTATCCATTATGATGCTCTTGGGAATGTCGAATCGATAGACCATCGATTTCCACACGAATCTAGTGATAGCCGCAACGGTGATGGTTGCAAGAGGATCCGCCTCGACCCATTTGGTGAAGTAGTCAACTGTCACAACCACAAAATTTACTCCCCCCTTAGCCATGGGAAGAGCAATGCAAAGGGTCAGAGAGACATAATGGACGTTTGTTCTTCCGACGGGCAATGTGGCACAGACACATGTTCCTGGCACTTCAAGCATCTCTTCACGAAGCATTCCTACTCTCGGAGGGAATGAGGCCAGTAGTACCCTGCCCTCATCACCTTCGCTGCCAGTGCTTTTGTAACGCCCCAAATGAAAGCCCAAACCACATGGCCTATACTCCAAAAGGATTAGTCAATGATACAATTGGAGCCCCACTAGAACCTTATAAAGAGCAAGAACTTCTCCTTCCCAAGCAATGTGGGATCCCATATACCACCTACCCTTATCCATATCATATGGAGGTATCACAATCTACCCCCCTTAAATTCCCGACGTCCTCATCGGGCCTGTCCATTGTAGGTGGCACGGCTCAAGTCCCATATTTCTGGTTGGGATAGGCTCTGATACCATTTGTAGCGCCCCAATGGAAAGCCCAAATCACATGGTCTATACTCCAAAAGGACTAGTCAATGATACAATTGGAGCCCCACTAAAACCTTATAAAGTGCAAGAACTTCTCATTCCCAAGCAATGTGGGATCCCATATACCACCTACCCTTTTCCATATCATATGGGGTATCACAACTTTCCCCCCTGAGTGGCTTCCACACCTCATGCACCTCAGCTTGCATGTACTGGGCTTCATCCGACGAGACGCACGTCAGGAGGGGTTCGACGAAACCCTTCTTGTACAGGACCCCTTCTACCATCGTGAAGAGTGCCGCTTTGTTTTTAGTCTTCCGTGCTTTTTCTTTGTCGCTCCGAACCTCTCTGGTGTTGAGGTACTTTATAATGTCTGCTACCCATTCAAGTGCTCCAGCGCTGACCGCCGAGGCCTCCATCCCTATTGCGGGGAAGTGTATCGCCCGAGCCACGGTGTTGTCGGGCAGGTTCAAGCTCTCTTGCCCTGAGGCCGCTCGTGCAAGTTTGTTGGCCTTTTGATTCTCCCTTTTGGCACTTGTTGGATATAGATGTAGCGGAAGAGGTTGCATCCTTCTCCTACCAGCTGTAGATACTTCTTCAGCTTTTCACCCTTCGTGGCAAACTCACCTCTCACCTGACCAACCACGAATTGAGAATCTGCCTTCACCTCGATCTCTATTGCCCCCAATGCCCTAGCCACTAACATAACGACCAACAACGCTTCATACTTAGCCTCATAGTTGGTCGTCTTGAACGCGAGCTTGATCGCATACTTGTGTTCCCCGCCGAACTCCGTGATGATGTGCACACACCCCTACACCCCCTCCAGTCTAGCAAGATGAGCCGTCAACTAAAACCTGCTATGGCTTTCCTTGGGGTGCCCTCTGTACCTCCTCCGAGAAGTCAACAAATTCGGTTATGAAGTCGGCCAGTACTTGTTGTTTGATGGTTGTGTAGGGAAGGTACTCGATATTGAACTCGCTCAGCTCAACCGCCCAATTCATCAGGTGGCCTGAAGTGTCCGGTCTTTGCAGGATCTTCTTGAGAGGGGTATCCATGATGACTTTAATCAGATGGGCTTGAAAATATGGCTGCAATCTTCTTGAGACGATGACTAATGCGAACGTTGTCATGTCTGTTCGCGGGTATCTCGCTTCAGCTCCTCGGAATGCCATGCTTGTGTAGTACAATGTTGTTGGCAACCCTCTTGGTCCCAGACTAGGACTGCCGAGACAGTGTGAGGTGACAACAATAGGTAAACTGCTATATCCTTTCCTGGTCCCACCTAGCTGAGGAGGCAGGGGATGCGTTAGGTACGCCTTTCAGTTCGTCGAATGCCCGGTCACA
This sequence comes from Juglans regia, assembly GCF_001411555.2. Lineage (NCBI taxonomy): Eukaryota > Viridiplantae > Streptophyta > Magnoliopsida > Fagales > Juglandaceae > Juglans > Juglans regia. Next base: position 16,592,263 of record NC_049902.1, on the reverse strand, counting down.
TTCGGTGTCCCAACTCTAGGCTTTTCTTATGACTTTGAAGATGGGCATACACTTGTGGTTGATCGAGCAATGAACTGGTTCAAGGCTACTACTCATCCTGCTAGCCTTTGCACTTTGTTGATGTTTCTTGCGAGAGGCATGCCCAATATTGCCTCAACTTTCTTTGAATTGGCCTCAATTCCCCGCTCAGAGACCATGAAGCCTAGAAACTTTCTTGACTCCATGTCGAAGGCACAATTTAGTTGATTGAGCTTCATTCCATAGTGTCGCAAAACTGCGAAAGTCTCTCCCAGGTCGGCCACATGCTGCTCGGGCTCCTTGCTTTTGACAAGCAGGTCATCAACACACACTTCCATGTTGTGGCCGATCTGTGTTTTGAACATCCGATTGATTAACCTTTGATAGGTGGCCCTAGCGTTCTTTTGCTCGTAAGGCATGAGTCAGTAGCAGTAAAGTCCTCAATCCGTGATGAAAGCCATTTTGTCTTCATCTTTTGGGTTCATACGGATTTGATTGCAACCTGAGTAGGCGTCAATGAAGTTGAGTAATTGGTGGCCTGCAGTGGATTTAACAATCAAGTCGATCCATGGTAGATGAAAACTGTCTTTTGGGCAAGCTTTGTTCAAGTCGGTGAAGTCGACCCACATCCTCCATTTGCCTTTCGATTTCTTCCTCAACACCACATTGGACAACCACTCAGGGTAGTGGGCTTCTCAGATGAATCCGACGATCAACTTCGTCGGCCATGGAAGCATACTTTTCTACACTGAAAGTCCTGCACTTTTGCCCAACTTTCTTCACTTTTGGGTGGACGCAAAGGCAATGCTCAAAGACAATTCCGAACATTTCTTTGTGACTACATGCGAACACGTCCTAGTGTTCAATGAGGAGTTGCTTCATTGACTACCTCAACTTAGGGCCCATCTTGGTCTCGATTCTCACTGTGCGCTCGGGCTTTGTCGAGTCCATGGGAACCAGCTCTAGGGGTTCATTTGGCTCCACCTGTCGAAGGGTCTGCTCATCTCGGACCTTCTCCGCTATGCTCAAACAAGTCTGGACTAGGTGACAATGTTGTAGCGATGCTCTCTTCTCCAAGAGTTCTTATGTCCTTCCCCCCTTGCTTCAACTTCTGCATGTAACACTCTCGAGCGAGCACTTGTTTGCCCCTAACCTCACTGACTCCTGCATTGGTGGGGAATTTCATCTTTAGGTAATAAGCTGACATTATCACCTTTAGACTGTTCAAGCTGGTCAACCCAGTATCGCATTGTACGAAGATGAGGCTTTGACCACCAAGAAATTTGTCATTGCTGCAGTGGTCCTGGGCGTTTTCCCCGCTAGGACAGACAAAGTGATCACGCCGACTGGCTGTAGTACGTCTTCAGTGAACCCCTTAAGCAGCATTGGGGCTGGTCGTAGGAGATTGGGGTTGATACCCATCTTCATGAACGCCTCTGAAAACAACATATGTCAGCAGAGCTGCCGTTGTCAATCAGGATCCTTCAGGTCACGAAGTTGGTGATCTGCATGGTGACCACTAGTGCATCATCATGTGGGTAGAGTACCCTATCTTCATCCTCTTTGCCAAAAGCGACAATGGCGCTCTCCATGCACCGTCTCTGTTTGGCGTCAAGTCTCACGGTCACAAACACCTCCTCATACTGGGCCCTATGAGTGCGGGCCTTTCGCCTTGATGAGGTTGGACCTCCACCTGTGTATCCCCCCATGATAGTGCGGATTTCTCCTATGGGGTTGTTGGCCAGGCTGGGGCCCGACGTGGGGCCTCTTCAATGCTTCTCTCTTGGCTTTGCATCTTTTGGGAATTGCACTTCGCTACTGCCTTGAGCACCCAATGATTCAGGGCTCCAGGCATCCATCTCTCGAAAGGTATTGAGCTATTAGATTTTCTAACTCGTCCATTCTTCGTTTCAGCGTGTAGCAGTCTTCGGTTTTGTGCCAGTTCGTCTGGTGGTAGGTGCAAAATCGTCTATCCTATCGACTCTACTAGCCAGTTTCTTGCGGGGCTCTTTTCTATGATCAGGCTCGAGTGAGCTTGGCCTCCACTATGCGCCCTTGCTGGTGCGTCTTTTCCCAGCCTTGCATCCTGCTGGCCTTTCCCTTGTCCATCATGGATTTTCGAGTGTCTCGCTTCACTAGTCCTTCTACTAGCCTTCTCCTAGGCACTATTAAAGCCCAAAGGATATCCTTTGCACGGTCCATGAATTCCCACAGCATCTTCAGGGTTTTTGTTGCCAATTATGCCATAAACGGGTACTTTGGCCAGATACCTTCTAACAAGGCGGCCAAGGTGATCTTCTCATCTTGATCGTCCGTTATCATGCTCTCCTGGTTAAACTGGGAGAGATGTGCCTTCAGGTTCTCATCTTCTCGTTGCTCAACAGTTAGAAGGTATGCTGCGGGTCGCCTTCTCCTTCGGCTCACCATGAATTGTGTCAAGAACAGGCAGGATAGCTCTCTGAATCCATCGACAGATCCTAGGGGTAGTGACCTGAACCATGTCCTGGCTGCGCCTTTCAATGTCATGTGGGATAGGCTCGGCACACGACTTTTCCCAGGAACCCGTGCAAGGTCATGTGGGCTTTGAATGTTTCCAAATGCTCAAGGGGGTCATTAGACCCATCATACATCTCCATTTGGGGGACCTTGAACTTAGGTGGAAGGGGAGTTGCCATGACCTCTGCGTTGTACGGTAGGTTTGTGCTGGTGAGAAGCTGGGCTATGGAAGACGATGTGCCCATCCTCTTGGCCATTCCCGCATATCGTGGTGCATTTGACTCCTTTCCCCTTCAGCCGCATCTACCTTTGGGGCACGTCTGGACTCAACGTGCTCGTCCTAGCTAGGGCTGACCTCACCCATCGGCTTGCCATTCGCTCTTCGCAAGGCCTCATTTCTTGTTGAAGGCTTCCCACCTCTGTCGTCAGTTTCTGTGGGAATGGAATCTCTTGAACCCACAATTAATTTGAAAACTCACCCAAGAAAGCCAAAATCAAGCCAATGAAAAATTTATACTCGTTGAGGAACTCGTTTCAAGAACTTAGATTATATGAAAATCAAGACCCATTGAAGAACCTGTCTCAAAAACCTAAATTATAAGGACGAACGCCACAAAGCTTGTGATTTGCCTTTGATAAGTTCAAAAGTTCATTCAAGAACAAGAGGAGATAAACTCAACTCACAATGAATAAATTCATCAAATTTCATAAACTAATTAAAATGAGGCTACAAAGAGTATTTAAAACAAAACCTAATTAAAGCCTACTATCGCAGGCAACCAAAAATAAAACCTATACTCCTAAAAATACATGTAGTAGTAGTGCAAGTAAGGATCGTTCCCACGGAGAGTATTTAGCCTAGTTTTTCTGCTACATGAACAAGGATTGTGAGGGGGGGTTTGAGTATAACGAAAACAATTTTAAGAAGAACAACAAATAAACAATTCAAATTAAAGTATCGAAATCAATCAAAAGAACAAACATTGGTCTAATTCAACATCCACTATCGGAAATTTACAATTGATCATCGATGCAAATGTATATTAATTCATACTTTGAATATTCACCGTTGGAATTATTTTCCTATCTCTCCTTAGTCACAGTTAATTAGAAAACAAAAGATCTAATTAACCCTAACTACTAAACAACCCAAGACAAGCGCTAAAGATTTAATCTAGTAGCCGCCTTAAGAATTACAGAGATCGATGAAGCTAAACAATACAAGCATAAGCGGTTGCATTTAATTTCGTCGAGAGTTCTTCATAAGATCTAATAATTTCTTATGCAGCAAATCATCAAATCTTAGTTGCTTCACAAATTAGAGGAATCAAACAATTACGAATTTGATATTTAATCTAGCAGTAGATTGCAACGAATAATAAACTAGTAGGCCTCCTAGTAATTAAACGAGACAATCATGAAAATAGGCATAGAAAAACATTTGATACTCAAAGCATTAATTGAACACTAAAAACAAATCAGATCTCACAGTTTTATTGATTCCGAGGTTTCTATTTCCTTCGACCAATTATGAAAGTTTAGTCACACAAAACCATCATGAAAACTGGAAGGAGGAGTTAGAAAAGAGGGGAGAGAGATGCCCTAGTATGATGATTTTCTTTTCTTTTACACATTCATCCCCTTCTTAGAATCCTACCAAATCTCCTAAAATATTCTAAACATTATCCTCAAATAACCATATCCAAATCTGACTTAATTAAGGGAAATATTAAAAATAAAACAGAATCCTAATATAACTAGGAAAGTGGTGTTTTCAAGCTGTAACTTTCGTGCACTAGACCTCCAAAACATCTGCAATTAAATCAAATATTTGAATTGCACGATAAGGCCGAACTTTCTGAAATATCAGCAGTGCAGGTGCATCAACTTCAAGCCCGACTTAGACCTATGCAGCCAGTATCTTTCAAACCTCAAAACATGAAAGTTGTAGAGCTTTGTCTTGGTGTTCTATAGCATTTTGAATAATATCAATCGGAGCTTGGATAGGAGAGTTATTTCTAGATTACAAAGTAGTGTCGAAACTGTCCAGAATTGCCCAATTAACTTCGTTTTGCATTAAACGACTCCGTTTGCTTCCTAAATAAAAATATAAGAATAATGAGTACATTTAGACACCAAATAAATATAAAAAACTAAACATTAAGGGAGAAAAATATGACACTTTGCATTCTCATCAAATTCCCCCACACTTAACTTTTGCTCGTCCTCAGGCAAAACTCAAAGTCACTTTCTCAAAAACACCAAGGTTGCTACACCATCAATAAAGAACAAACAAGCTCTTCAAAACTCATAACATATCATGAACATTCTTAATCAACTTAAAATTACTTAGTAAGCATTTTCACTCGAAGATGGAGTAAACTAAATACATGGACCCTAACGGAAATAAACACTTGACTCTCATGTGTTTGAAGGGTAAGTGTTTCACTCAATCTCATTCCAACGGAAATGATCTACCATAGGCTTGCATATCTTCTCATTCTCCACCACTGAGATCACATGCATAACACGAATCATAAGGACTTTTCAAGGGTTGTAATGGGGTTTAGGATCAAGGTGGGAAATATTTGGGAGTGTAGCTCAAAAGCCATCGAAACTAGTGGAACAAAAATGAATCAACTCAAGCTCGAATATATAAGACATGCAAAACCAATCACTCTATTCAACAGCTTCTTCAATTTGCCTTTAAAGTATTTAAACCATGTAAAACTGCTGCATTGAAAAAGAGATCGTTCAAAAGGACAAGGAACGATCTTTTATAACAACTTCCACCTTGTATATATCACATATAAACATCCCCTTTATTGAAATTTTAGGAGGAATTATGAACATAGATAGTTTGCAATATCAAAAGCAATTTCCTCCATCACTTCCTTTCTTTTTTTCTTTTCTTTTTTTTTCTTTTTTTTTTACCAAAATTACATCAACAATGGAACTCATGAATTGAGAATGAGAACATGTTCCATTTCACCAATCATAGCCATACCACAAATTCAGACACCCCCACCCTTATTTCTTGCACACTCATACATATCATAATGATGAACAATGCACCACTAGCTTTACGGCTTGGGTAAAGGTATTGTTTTTCGAGTTTATAGCTTGTAACGTGGGTTCACAATAAACAGGAAAAAAAAAAAACAATAAAGCTCAAAGGGGTTCAAGAAAGGGAAAAATTAATTACATAGTAGGCTATTTGGCTTATGTAGCTTATAACAAAGAGGGCCTTAATCATGTTCATGCATGCATGTGTCAATATGACCTCGAAGAGAATCAAGACAAGTTCTAGAGAAATAAATCCATGGAAGAATATCTCACATGAAAAAAAAATAGTGAGACTGATATGGATGTGTCAGTCTAAAGGCTCAAAATCTCACTGGCTTTGGTCTACTAAATTTAGTCACTACCATTCTCAAGGAAAATAACTAGACTAATTAATTCTAAGTTGAAAAATTACTTATTCAATCATGTTATGAATTTTTCAAGCTTAATTGAATCTTGCTCATGACACAACCAAATATCGTTGAAAACCACAAAAGCAAAAAGCAAAACTTTTTTTTTTCACAAAAAAAAAAAAAAACAAATTAAACACAACCTAAATCCCCTCCCCCACACTTAAAACTTACATTGTCCCCAATGTAAGGTGAAATGCAAAGAAAAGGCAAAAAGAACCAAAATATAAATGCGAGAATAAGAAAACAAACTCCCCTTGGGTTGCCTCCCAAGCAGCGCCTTTGTTTATTGTCGTTGGCTCGACTCAAGGCTTTCTTCTTCAATTAGTATAAATCGGATCCTCAAGGTCCAATTTTGATACATTCTCTACTTGGAAACCTTTATAGAAAGTCTTAAGTCTATGGCCATTCACCTTGAACACTTTGGAAGAGTCAAACTTTGAATTTCAAATGCACCATGAGGAAAAACATTAGTAACATCAAAAGGTCCAATCCAACGAGAACGCAACTTACCGGAAACAAACAAAGCCGTGAATGGTATAGAATGACATATGAGATAGTATGTGGCTGTAACACGTGTACTCGTGTGATTTAGGAAGTGACATGACTCGAGGTAGGATACCTCAAAACCCTGAGGGAGTTACAAATTAGGATAATCAGAATTCCCCGATGGATGGAGGATTAGTTGAAGCCGTACGTTTGCTGACTGACATGCTTAGACAACAGCAACATCAGCAAGCACATGTACCCAGACTCGAAGTCAGGGATTGTCTGTGTGAGAAGTTCTTGATCCATCGTTATCCAAACTTTTCTGGTAATGAAGAGCCACTAAAAGCCGAGAAATGGATTATGGATCTCAAAAGGACAGACGAGATCTGTGGATGTACTGAGGACCAGAAGGTTCTATATGTTGTATACCTATTCTAAGGAGAAGCTGGAATATGGTAGGATACACAAAGGCAACTTCTAGTTAGGGAACTAGGAAGTTTGGATGCATTGTCTTGGGAGAGATTTAAGGAAGAGTTAACAACGGATTCTTCCCAGATTCTATCAAACAGCTAAAGGCGCAGGAGTTCGTGACTTTAACTCAAGGTAGTTTGACCGTAGAGCAGTACGCTGCTAAGTTTATGGTGTTAGGAAGGTTTGCACCACACTTGATTTCTACTCAAAGGATGCAGGCACGAAAGTTTCAAGCTGGACTTCAGCCATGGATCCATAGCCAAGTAGCTTGCCTAAGAATAAAGAATTACCAAGAGTTAGTAAACGTGGCCGCGATAGTAGAGGCTGAGCAGAGAGGTCTAGCGATCCAGATCAATACCGAGCGAAAGAGAACTTCATTGTATGCTACTGAAGAAAATCTAGAAATGAAGAAGATGTCTACTAGACCAGATAAGGGAGAAGGCATCGAGACTGGAAGCTCAATACTGACCACGTATCCAATATGTGGGATGTCCGGAAAGAACCATGGAGGCAAGTGCAAACTTACCTTTGGACTCTGTTTTAGATGTGGCCAACCTGACCACTTCATCAGAAATTGTCCCAAAAGAGGCCGGAGAAATGGAACTGTTCCCATTGGAGATTCCAAACCAAAGCCACGACCTCCAGTACTAGCTTAAGTGTATGCAGGTACTTCTAGAGACGCAGATGCTGACGCCCCAGGAACTAAAGGAGTTGGCGCCGTCACTGATATTTTTCTAAGACCTCTATATTGTTAAGCTTATCTAAGGTTGATTAGATTACAATTGATAGTACTAGTGCATTATTGATACTTTGGGTAAGTTAAATCATTGAGGTTTATAACTTGTACGCAGTTTGATTCAAGCGAGGCCCTATTTTTAGTGATTGTGGTATTGTACGTTTAGTTCGTACTCTGAATTGTTACCAGGTGGTAAGAGTAACATTTTTCATTAAGAGTATTTCTATTCATACCAGTGTAGATATGGAATACCTTTTAGTAGTACGAGGAAGGATATTCAAGGTTGATGAATTAGTATCCCAAGTATTTGGAGTTTGTTTTGATTCGAAGGTTACAATGAAATTTGTGTTCGGAAGAGTACAGTGTGTGGGAGAAGCTTTGGCCTTAGTAGGATTCACTTATGATAATAGTTTTATCCAATCGCGAATAAATGGTTTCTGGCGAAGCACCGTGTTTGTGGAAACCTAGATTGCCCTTATATTGGAGACTTTTATATGGGGAGTAAAAGCTTGTCTTAAGGATTTACGTGAGCAGTAAGAACAAATTCTTTGGATTAGAGTCAGAATAAGAGGCAACTCATGATGGATAGAAGAGCTATGTTAATCATAAGAGAGAAACTCTTGAGTTGAGGTTAATAGCTGATCGTTTATCAAGGTACCACCTAGGAGGAGGAACGATTCGTGGTGATTATGAAGGAGTAAGCTAGTCCTAGGCAGATATAATTCCTTGAGGAAATAGAGAATGTGAATTCAGTTGTGTATGGATTAAATTCTTCCAAATTGAACTGCATGAATACTTGAAGTTTTAGATTTAGAGAGTATGCTGGTACGATTTGACCTACCTTGTGGAAGGACTCCAGTACAAATTGATATGATTTGAGAGAGAAAGAGTTAAGAATGGTAGATATATATACACGTTGTGGATAATTCATTGAATAGTGAAGAGAATAGTGATTTCTTTTAAGCAAGGAGTCAGTATCCTAAAAAGTCTAGAAGTCATTAAGTTTAGGCAGTAATCTTTGGGATTGTTATGCCTTAATGTTATAGTGATAGTCTTTTTGTATAACCATGTGATGGTTATAGATAAGAATAGTGTTGACTACGAGAAGGAGGCGTTATTTCAAGAAGAACGAGACCTGCCCCTTGGGCGTGATGAGGCATCCAGTGATGGGCAATAAGTTGGTAAGCAACTTTTTCTTTTGAGCGTATTTTATGTTTGTACTTACGTCGATTTCGAGGACGAAATCTTTTTTTTAGGAGGGGAGGATGTAACAGCCCGCTAGAAATTCATTGGCGAAATTTCTATTGACTTTAGGAATCTCGTGAAAATCCCATAAGTTTTTACGAATCGACCTATTGCATAAGTTTTAGTCTGTTAACATAGTCCGTGTTATCACTCACTATGCTGCTAGAAATATGAGTTTTATTTATTTGAGGTGGTTAGAAGTGTCAGAATGCATTATGGTCTACGCCATTACACTCAGTGGATTATTTAGGATTTTATGGCACAATCTCCTATTTTCATAATTCCGAACAAAACGTCTGTTAGAAATTGTGAAATTATTTTTTAGGGGCACTTCGAGGTTAAATTTCGGTAAAAGATTTTCACTATAAGTTAATATGAATATTTAGGAATTTTTAGTACTAAGTTTATGATTCACTTTTTCGAAGTGAATAGTAACCTCGGTAAGCGCACCAATTGCAGTGTTTCGAAATCACAGTGTGGAATGTCCAAATTGGATTGGAGAAGTTTTATTTGGACACTTGGCAAGTTCTTAGCCACACTTAGTGAATAATTTTAGACACTTGGCACCATAAGGAACGTTTGTTGGATTTGAAGGAATGAAGGTGTGAGATCATGTCGCTTAAGCAAAACTTTGTTTCATCTGCTCAACCAAATTGTGCCAGATCAAAGAGGTTTTCAATCCTAGTGAAATTCTAAATGGTGGGAATCCAATCGAAAGCCCAAAAGCATGGTTGAAATCGAAACCCTAAACGGTTTCCCCAAAACCCTAAAGTTGGCCTCTAAATATTTTCTAATCCGATTTTTAGCATTGTATTTAATCACTTGATTAAATCACTTCCACATGCTATTAATCCTTCAAATTTGTGTTAGAACATCATTATCCAACCTTGTTAACCTTGAAAAATTGATTGGGCCAAGTGATATTGGATTTGGGCTTGATAGCAACCCAAACCCTCTTTAAACCCCAAATTTTAGGCCCATTCGGTTTAGGCCCTTTAAGGCCCACGAATTTGGTCACCATAGGATTGCTTCATGGCTAAGTTTTGTACCCCCACTTGGCTGGCCAGATCTGTACAAGAAGAGCCTAGAAGGTTCTTGAAAGACAAAGCAAAAGGGCCACCTCACTCTTTCACTCTCACACTCCACCTTGAGAAAAGATCTTGGTCTGATTTTTATGAGAAGAAAAGGCCAACACTCAACCATTCCTTCAGTCATATCACTTCCCATAACTTGTGTAAGAGGCTCTTCAGTCCACTTCCCACGAAAAAGCAACTCTCCTTTACACTTTTCCTTCATAGAACACAAAAGACACTCTCGGACAGTTTTTCGTACCTCTTTTGAATGCCTGTTTCGAAGCTTTTTTAAGTGTTTCCTCGCAACTTTTCCTTCATGAAAGTTGTTTCTTTTGGAGTCTAGTTTACGTGGATATATTATTTGTTCCATTTGGAGATCATTTGATTGGTAAAAAGTTGTTTAGACCCCAGAAAGGTCATTCTGGGCGATAAACTGGAGAGTGTGTTATATTTTGGAGTTTTTGACCAAGCTAATGAATAGATCTTGGTCCGAAATTTTTATGGAGTACTGTTAACATGTGTATATGATTATTGGTTGAGGATTTGTTGCATGATTAAAAGTTTTGGTGAAATATTTTCTTAGGTCTAGAAACTTAGAAACTGGAAGAGGAAAAACAGTTTCTGTTTTGAGAAAGTTTAAATCTTTTATGGTTTAATCTTATTCCAATGGCTTTGATATTTTTATTGGAAGATCCTAAGCATCTTATATACATGTTAGAATGTTATTTTGAAGATATTTGATGTTAGTTTCGAACATATGAAATTTTATGGAAGGAGATATTCGGTTAGGCCAAAGTGATGATGTTCTTGGCTAAATTTATATTTTGGTTGATGTTTACCCATGTGATCTTGAGTTTCAAGCTTGGATCTGTTTTAGGACACCTTTTTGAACCATGTGATGTTTTGGTTTGAAGATCACTTCTTTATAAGTCATGGATCAAGAGGTTGATCAAAACAAGTTAGAAACAAAATTCTGTTTTGAACTTAGAAGAGAAACCAAAAGTTCAAGTATGGTTTTAGTGATTTTGATGACTTTTGTTCATGATTCAAAACATGATTATTCTTAAGAATATGTTATGAGTGTAGTAGAAGAAAAATTTTGGTTTAATCATGAGTTTTGAGATTTGAAAGAATTACAACAAAAAGCAAAGGAAATAGCCTTTGTAAGTTTCGGCCATATAGAGTTTTGATGGTTGTGTTTAGTTTTAAATTTTTATGAATTGATATTTGAGTTTAGGACAAAATTTACATAAGGTATGTAAATTTTGGTGATTTTTGAAGTTATGATGCAAAATCCTTAAGTTAGGGGTAAAATGGTCATTTTCCCACATGTAGAGGGTAAAATGGTAATTTTACTCTAAGTTGATATTTTTCCATATTCCTAATTGTTAGTGATTAAGTTCTAATTTTTAGAAATCACTACTTTCAGTTTCCCGTGATCGCACTTGAGTTTTGTCTCGAAGCGCGAAGATCGAGGTAAGTTAGCTTTTAACTTACTATCAATTTAATGTGTATGTGTGATAAGTAAGGGAACTAAATTGTATGTATGCATGTTATCATATGTGCCATGCCAAGTCATTACATATTTATCTGTTACACAGAATTTATTCTGTCATGAATTATTCATCTGTTACACAAGATATTCTGTCACGTAT